>NW_009186857.1:0-105671 GCF_000690835.1 Fulmarus glacialis
CTCACGTGGCAGAGCCACCCCGTCCTCGGTACCTGATGTCTGGGGAATGGCGAGGAAGGCCTGCAGCCCACAGCAGCTGTCCCCAGATGAGGAGAGCTGGTGCGGGGGTCAGAGCAGCTCGTCCCCGCTGCTGCCTCCCACTGTTCACAAGCACTCCGCGGGGTCACCACTACGGCACGGCTGGCAAAGACCACTCTCCTTTCTCGTGGAGCCATGTCAGACTTCTGATACGGCTGACCAAGTTCATAAAACCTCCCTCCATTGCTCTTGAGCTGGGTAAGACATCTTTGGAAAGGAATGAGCCATTGCAATTACCAAATCAAGAATGAGTAGCAGGAGTCTGCTCATTAATAGGTGTGTGTGTCCCCCCACTATTGGAGCAATCTCCAAGGAGACTCTCTTCCCACCATCCACACGACATCTGTATGGGACCACTATTTGTTAACCATCTGACTTGCTAATAGCAGCTCGCAGAGGTTGGCTTGACCAAAGCCACCCGTTTGGGATGCTGAGAAGTTCAGTTGCTTATTTCCTGTGGGGGGCCAGCTCTTGGGTGGTGGATCTACGCGCCTCTTCCCCACCGCCTTATCCTTGTACAGGGTGTCATCGGGGGACCTCCTCAGAGCGACAGATCCCCGTAGCAAGGAAGGGGTAACTTCCCCGTGCCGGGAGCCTGCTCGGCTGTGCGAGGCGAGGGATGCTCAAGCTGGGGAGACGGAGCTTTTTAATAAGGAGAGGAGGAGGAGGAGGAGACGCTACTCCCTTCTAGACACCACAGATGATTCGAGGCACACTTGGCAGCGAGTCAGGCACAGAATCGGTGCGTTCTGTTCATTAAGGAGCGACTGTCACTTGTAGCAACATTTAGAAAATGTTTCGAGGGGTATGGCAGGATGTTAATGATTGCGTGCGCGTTTCAGTGGAGAAGTCCTCTCTCCTTGCTGCCGCTCCTGGGAGATGAGCCGGGTGCGTTTACACCGCGGCCTTGATCTGGGGTGAGGGTTGCCCGTTGGCGAAAGCACCCTGGGGCTGGATGGTTCAGGGGTGCTTTGCTGGAGGGCCACACCGAGCATTGGAAATCATTCCCCTTCTCTTCTCTAGTGGTTTTATTCCTTTCCTGTAAAAGAGCCGAGGTCCTTCACCGAGGTCAGACAGTCTCCAGCGCTGGGGAAGAACGCCTATGTGAGCCTGAGGGATCGGCGCACCTTAAACACCATGATCCCCTTCTATCAGCTGTTCAGTGCGTTTCCCTCTGCCTTTCCCATTCTTTCGGTAGCCTGTTGCAGGGTTTTATCTGTTTATAAGATCTTGGCTTTAGTGGTCCAGCTGACAAAGGATGCCTTACTTGTTTTGGAAAGGATTAGTGACGCTTCGGGTGGTTGTTTAAATTCTAGACGTAGCCCCATGTGATGACAGCATTTACTTTTCCTCTGAAACGCTGTCTGGGAGCAGGTCTGGGGCTATTTAAGGGGAGATTTGACTAAAACTGGGGCTGGGAGAGATGCAGGGAGCTGTGCTAAGCATCTTTGTCCCTGCGGAGGAAAACAAGGAAAAGTTGTGTGTTAGGAACAAAAAGCTTGGAAAGCAAACTCGGCTGCCTGGGGATTTGGTTCAGAGGAGACACGGTGGTTTCCTTCCCCCACCATGACCCAGAGCCCCCGGAAAGTGGCTGGGCAGAATTTAGGACAGCAGGCGGGGAGATGTCCATCCCCAGCACCACCTCTGGAGGTTATTAAATTCCCCTTTTCCCGTCCCTTGTTTTGCAGTTCACTTGTTTTTCTTGATCTTCGGGCAAGTGGCATTCTGTCGCGTCACCTTTTTTTTTTTTTTTTTTTGTTTCTTTGCTGGAAAGAGCCTCTGCCTCCCAATGAAAGCAGGCTATTTTTAGGTAAAAGAAGAAATGAGGACGTTAGGCTTGAGAATGTGTGATAAGGACTTAATTTTCTGACGAGTAGTTCTAATTTGTTAGGCATACTCCTTTTTTTTTTTTTTTTCTTTAAGGATTTGCTAAAGGTGCTCCCTCTTCTAGAGCCAGAGCACTACGTGTGTGTTCCCAGTGCTCTGGGGTCTTTGCCTGTATCCCAGGCATTTATCCTGGGCAAAATAAATGCATTTTCTTCCTATCAGAAGAGCTAAGGAAACTTTTCCAGCAAGGGTCTAAATACGGTGTGGGTGGGGCTGTTCACTAACCAGGGGTGTTAAGTGCTGGAGGAAGATAGCATCAGTTAAACTCTGGTGTTTTTATTGGGGTCGGCCCTCTAAAAAGTAACATGAGGTTGTCTCAGCTAGTGTAGGAGGACTGCAAGGGTGAGGGAAACCGAACAAGAAGTGAGCCGACTTCCTTCACAGCTGAAGCCGAGCGTGGTCATCTCAACAAGCAGAACTCATGAGCATGCCTTGTCCTCATTGAGAAGTAGGAAATAATAAAAAAAAAGAAGTTGCAGATTTTAGATCTTTTATCCCTCGAGCAGCTCAGCGTGTTTGTACGGTCATGGAGTACATGATGTGCTTAGGATGTTTTTATTCTGTTGGCCAAACGTGCCATTTCTATGACTGTGATATTAACAGCGTCGTTAGAGATGTGCTGTTGTCAGAGCTTGACCTTGCAGATGTTTTAAATGTTGGAACTCGAAACATGCTAATCTCAGAAATGTCTTATAAGGACATTAGTACTAAAAATCATTATTTCCTGTTCTTCGTATACTTTAATCTGGTAAGTTTAAAGCACAACCAGGGTTTATTATCCCCTTAGCAAAACCACATGCCTCCTATGTCCAAGATAACCCTTGCAACAACACACAGATAAACATGCTGTTGATTAGCTGTTGATTAGCTATGCCTCTCAAGAGTTTAATGGCTTGCTGCTTGCGTACTGTGATTGCTGAAAGCCCTGGTACAGGCAGCGGGAGGAACCAGAGCTATATCATAACAGTGTAAAGTTAACACAGAAGTTTCTACTCATGCTGCTCAGTGTAATGTTATTTTCCACTTAAAGAAGTGAATGAAACTCCTTTCTCCTAAAGGGTCACCATTATGGAGAAGGGATTTTCTTAAAAGGCTGCGGAAGGATGTTTAAGGTTGGTTTGCGACTGTTGTGATTCTTGTGTATGTGCAGGTCAAGCCCAGCATGTACAAGCTGCATGAGTTGAGGTTGGCGTATGCTAAATGGTGTTTGCTGTCGCCAAACGTGGCTTTCTCAGCCCTGAAGACAGGCTGACCCTGTTTATCCTATGCCATCTATTGGGTCCTGCAAACACATGCTTAAAGACGAATTGCAGAGAAGAGGAAATACAGACACCTTTGGGTTTGATGTTTATCTGTTAACTTCACAGAACCTGCCAAAAAAGCCATCCATTGGCTTTTTTACGTCTCTATCAGCCAGGATTGGATTTTAAACAAGGCGTTGGTTTGTTCACGTCTTATGCTACAAGATGTAAACCCCTGCTACTCCAACTAATGCCCGTGAAAGGTTTCCATACCATGTCCCATCTGTGTTCATGAGCAGATCTGTCACTGCAGGTAACCAAAGTTACTGAGATGCAGGAGCTACTCCTAGAGACACTCTTGGCCCTTTAATATTGTAAAGTCAAATTGAAAATATCGAAGGGCTGAGAGTCCGTAGCTTTAGCCTAAACTTGTAATTGGGGTGGACCGCAAACGTGCGTGCAATTACACAGTTCTGCTATCCAGCCGAACCTTGCCAGAGTCCTGTTGCTCAATGGCTTGAATTTTCTTAATTTTGTTTGGTTTAGCTTAAATCTCTTCCTAATTAATTTAAAGCTGACATAAGCCTGATTTTTTTAGCTCAAAAAACCCCCCAAGTCTGCATGCCTTTTTCTCTGGCATAATTAAATTCTTTTTAAAATCACACTGTAATTAAATTGATAAAGTTGTGCATATCTTCTGTTCTTTCCAGGGCTGCCCAGCATATGCTTTCGAGGAATACTCGCCCTCTTTAAGGTGATAAACAAGTGCTTGCTAGTGGTCACTTACTGGTCTCTCACTGCCCTTCTCCAAATTTCTTGAGCCTGCAAGGAGTAGTTTTCTTCTAGTTCTTATCTCAGAGTCAGCTGGATCTTGCATAGCCCCCAGCGCAGCCACTTAAATGAGCTGGAGCTGTAATGTACTCCTGTGCTCGCTATGAACTGCTGTGCCATGTAAGGGAATTAATATTCCCAGCTGCTTTGCAGAACTTATCTTGCTTGCAGGCTGGTGAGAAGTGGTCCCAAAATAGCCGCGATTAATCACAGGAAATTTGTGTTGTTCAGTTTTCTTCCAGATAACTGTTTACTACAACAGATGTTACAGGAATAAAATGGTGAAAAAGACCAGGGATGGATAGTTGGGAGCTGAAGGTCAAATTTCTGGGCGTCTTGCAAGCTCCATCCCTTGCATGAGTATGGTGGCCAGAGCTGGAAATGATCCTGTTAAAAAGGAACCATCCTGAATTCTTACTTAAATCTGGGTTTGGTTGACTGCAGTGTGCCGTAGGGCTGCTGCTGGTGCTCTGGCTGTTCCTGTACCCCGGGGCTTGATCCTCTCATCCCCTTCGCTTGTCCGAACAACTCTTGGTTTGCTGGATGGATGCAGAGTTGGTGTGTCCGGTTCAGACCTTGGAGGGAGGTGGAAATACCTTGGTTTCCCCCTATTAGATGATAGTGGGCATGGAGTGATGGAGAAAGGATGGAGGAGAAAGGGTCAGAAGGAGATACGGGAAAAGAAAGCAGTTCATGTATGATGTACAGCAAAAGAAGACACGCTGGAGCAATGAATAACACTGTTTTAGCACTGAAATGACATCTAAAAGGCAAATAAAATCAAATTCCCTCTTCTTAGAATTTGTAATAATGAATTAATGAATGAGCATGTGTTTGCCAGAGCCTGGGACAAGGCAGCAGTTGGCGGGAGAAGGGCTGAGCAGTGCCTTGGCCGTCTGAGGTGCAGGAATAACAGGATACTCCATCGTGAAGACCTGCAGAAAGTGGTTCCCTAACTATAAGGATTTACAATATGAACTGTGGGCAAGGACTTGCCACAATGCCTGGCCTGTCCCTCCTTGTCCACCCCAGGAGTTTGTTGTAGCACCACAGCTACGTACAAGAGCAGTGGCTGCTTTCTTTATCCTAAAGCCCTTTAACTATCAGAGCTTAAAAAGAAAGTGGCCATAACTCAGGAAAGTAAATACTTGTTAGCAATGGCAGAACTTCAAGCAGTTACAGAAGAAAAGTATAAAAACTAGAAACTGCAATATTGTGCTTCACCTGAGGTCAGTCTCTTGTTTTCCTGAGGCTTTCAGTGGGGCATCTGTTTGCTGTAGAAACCCAAGATGACATGGCAGTGTCTGGTCTGATCTAGATTAACACCAAATTTTAATTTTTTTTTTTTTTTAAATAATAAAGAGAAAGGAGTAAGGCAAATGTCTCTGTAACATGAATTTATTTCTTCCAGTGGTTTTCAATTAGCTTCTTCATAGGGGCTTCTCTGTTCCTCTTAGCAGAGCCAAAAGGTCCTGTAAGAAAATGAAGAAGCTCAAGTCAGTGCCTGCCCGGTCACTTGGCTTTACCTGGTGCTTTGGAGTGCTCAGAGACAACCAGTAATGTGTAATGGATTCATTTGGTGTTGGAAAATAATTTGGGAGTTGAATGTATTTTAAGCTGAAAGAACTTTGTTGTGTTATTATTTACTTAGTTCTCATCACTTTTATTCATAGTTAAACACGACACTCCATCACACGAAGCACTGCAGTGCTCAGTGAAGCCCGAGTGCAAGCGAGAGGTGTAAAATGTCAGTATGTAAATGAAAGTAGGGGTGTTCAGGGGGTCTCTGGGTTGACTGCTTGTAGCCCCAGTGTGGGAATAATTTTTTTTTTAGTTAGTTAGAGCCAAAGAAGCCCTTCTTGAAGGCTTCTTGTCTGTGGTCAGTCTGCAAAACAGTCAGTTGTATTTTGGCTATTGATTTCCTACTTATCCTGTAGAAACTTGGTATTTGCAGGAAAGTATTTGAATCAGAGAGAGAGCAAAATCCTGATCTGTTCTGTGAGTTCAGTTTTGTGGTTATGTTCATGAAGGCGTCCTGAGTTGCAGTTGAGGTGCAATGGTTGGATCTGATTTAATTTGCCCCTAAATTTCAGAATGATTAGGATTTGGTGGGTTTTTGCCTTTTGTTTTGCATGCAGCTCTGTGAAAATCTTGAATTAAAAAAATTCTGAGGGCTCCTAGTCAGGAGACTAAACCCGGGAAGCAGGAACTGACCTGGATGGTGGAAAGGCAACCGGGAAGGTCTAGCAGTGAAGCAGCTTTCCATAGTCATCTGAAAAGGAAAAACACAAAGTCCCATGGCTGGACGGCAGTGAAAACAACATGTATTTTTTGCTCAGGGGCTGTGCAGTCATGGTAAATACACTGCTGCTTAGGAGGGCTGAGCAGTGAAATACGCAGAGATGATGTTTAAGGTGCAGCCTCAAGACGACAACTTTGCTCTCGGTTTGAATTTGGTTCCATTTTATGTGGTTCTCAGACCACAGAAAGAGAGCTATTGTTGTGGAAAAATGAGGTGGTTATTCATCAGAGTTTAAAAAAACAAAACAAAACTTGTTCAAACTCATACTCCTCTACTTTCTGGGGCTGTTTTTTTCATGAAACAAGGTATGGCACCGTGAATTGACTTTGAGATGTTTTAGATGTAGAACCCACTCTGCCAGTTGTCTCACCTTGATATTGCTTTCCCCTGTCCAAGGCTGAGCTTTATTTGCTTCTTTTCCCCCTAGGTTTTTTGATTGCAAGCGAGCCCAGCTTGTGTGTGCATGAGGGGGAGAAGCGGGATGGGGAAAGTGCTTTTTTACCAATTAGAATGTTGTCGGTTCCCCCCCCACTTTCTTGATTAACAAAGCTGCTCTCTTTAAAATCTTGGCCTGGATGTGGCAGTGAATGAGGTTTAATGCAATTGCCTTGTTTGAAGAAACTTGGACTAGAGGCAGCAGAGCGAGAAGTTTGTTTATGGTTTGTCTTCTGCTGTGGTGGTGATGAGGGATGTCGTTGAGCCGGCCTGTGAGCGTGTAGAGCTGATGAGGATGTGTTAAAGGATAACTCACTGTCATGGGACTGCAGCTCATCCTGTTTCTTGGGATCTGGGAAGGAGAGCAGGCGGAGTTTTGTGTCAATCACCATGATGGAGATTGAGCCTCAGGGTGACACTAGCCCTTCTGCTAGAAAGGTTGGGTGGTGGTTGAGCACCAGAATCCCCTTCGTGGGAGACTTAAGAGTGGTTTTGACTTCCAAGAGGCTCATAGTAAGAGCAACAAGGAAAAGCACGTTTATGTAAATGCATTTTAGAGAGCTCATGGTAATGCAAAAAGAAACCACAGCCGATGAGTTGGGTCTTGTTGCCTGCCTTGGGGGAGGGAGGATGGACTCGAGCTCGAGTCTCCCTGCCTGGTCTCTTTGTGCATCCCTGATGGTCAGAGACGTTCCTGAGAACTGGCTTCTGCCTTGTGTTTCAGCCTAGGGAAGAAGTACATCTGCCTTCCCGTTGTCCTTTCTTTGAAGTAGCAGTAGCAAGAGGATAATTTCTTTATTTTTTTAAACGTGGGGATGAAAGAAGCAAGTACTGAAATAGTCCTGTCTGCCGGCAGACAAGCAGTTGGCCCTAGGTGACCTTGCACCATGAAGTGCCTTATGGTATCTGAGGAAAGGACGCTTTGGCCATCATCTCCTAGCAAGTCCATAGCACAGTGTCTGCTACTTGTCCGTGTTAATTTTCCTGGTTCCTAGCCTAGTCTGTATATTCAGACTCTTTTTTTTCCAGGAAGAAGGCTAGAAGGTTAAGCAATTTTGCTTCTCGAAGAAAGACTTCAGAAAGCCCCAAGACTTTTTCATACAGATCTTTTAAGTTTCATGAGGCTGGAAAACCACTTCTTCCTTTACTGGGTTGCAGCATTTCTGGTTGGTTTTGTGTGTGTGTGTGTACTTAAAGATGTGAATGTTGGCCATAAGTATTTGGGAGAATGGTCAGCAGCTCTGCATGGTATAAGCAGCTTTTTTATTTTTACGTTTTTTGCTCTGGACCTTACTGTGCAACTCCATGGGAGCCTGAGTGAGGGCTGTTCTCCTGAGCCTGCTCAAATGATCCGGCCCTTGCCCTGGGGCTTGTCTGACCGCGGAAGGAACGGATTCAGGCAACACCACCGCCTGAAAACGAATCCCTCATTTCAGGAGTAGACTTTTGGCACTCTTACCTCCCCAATCAGCCGGTTGCAGCATTGGGTGAGTGTCAGCGCTGGCACAGGGCAGGAGAGGAGGAGGAGGAGGGAGTGTGGGAACGGGATTGCGGCAGGGTGGGTTTGAGCTGTTGAAACGTGTCCTTAGCTGGGCGTCACTGAGGTTGCACCAGGCAAGGATCAGAGCAGGAGACCAGCACTGAGCCCAATGAACGACGACCCTGGGCTATGAGATCAGCTTCCCAAGAGCCTCTGCAGCTCTGCAAATTTAAATCTCTACTTCTAAAATAACATTTACATCATGCACATTTGAACTTATAGTCTCATTCCCCCTTCCTTGTCCTTGTACTGTCATTTACACCTTTGTAAAGTGGGCATAAAATACTGATGTTCTATTTAATTCCATTTAACATTGTTTTTCTCACCGTGAAATGCATATCACAACGGTGAAGGCAGTGAAGTCGAGACCACTTAAACTTAAAAATCCCCTCCTTTTGTGCTTGTTTAAACCATGTACTTACAACTGCTCTGAATTCTCTTATTGCTGTTCAGAAGGATGGGCAGTGGGAGAGGGACGACGGTACGTGGGAGCGCTCAGGATAATGTGACAAGGGACCAAGTGAGTCATGCGTTAGTCATGTCACTCCCTGCACCACTGGCAAGCATCGGGCACTAGTGATGTGGAGGGCAGTGGCATCTGCAGAGATCTTTATGTTGAAAATAAAAGCAAGGCAGCAAAATGTCAAGCTCGCAAAAGCTAGAAAGTACCAGAATTAGTGTTAATTAAATCAATGCTAATTAAAAACCACTGGGCTTTTTTTCTGAAGTTATGTGAAGCTGTTTCGTTTAGTTGTGGGTTTTTCTTTTTTTAGTGCAGAACATGGAAAAATAACAGCAGAGAGTTTTGTAAGCAGCTGAGAACGGGGTGTTGCAACGTGAGGTGGTGGACAGCAGTATTGCTGGAAACTGCCATTAGAGAGGGATTTCTGCCTGAATAAGTAGGCAGTATTACTGGTATTTCTCTATGTTCGATGGATTCAGCAGAGAAGAACCAGCATGTTTCATAAAATTATGCCAGGCTGTGATTAAATGCCATTCTTGCTGCTTTATCCATATTCCAGTCCTTTATTTATAGCATGCTTCTGCATTACAAACGCAAAAAGAGATTTGCCTGCACGTGGCTGGAGAGTACCCAGGGCAAAGGGGTCCCAATATTCAAGAGCACCTGGAGGTCCGTGACCTGTATCCTTTCCGCATCCGCGATGGGCTGCAAATTCCTGGTGCAAATTCTGCTGGGGAGAAGCCGTGGGGGAGAGAGCAGCCGCTGGACCGGGCTGCCCCGTGTCCGTTTGGCCTTGCCGATGTCCAGACGAGAGTGTAGGCTGCACTAAGGCAGCTCTGGCACTCAGCCTACATCTGCATCCAGATGAAAGAATCCAGACTGCTGTTTGAGTCACCAGGACATGTATCCTGAGTGCTCTTAATATATCAATATTTCGTGGTCCGGTGCTTTGGGCTTGCCTAAATTCAATTTTTTTTTTTTTTTTTTTCTTTTTCTTTTTTAAATACTGAGTCAAAACGGCTCTCCTTTCCTTTGGAGCCGCCCATGATTTTTCCAGCCTATTTCGCAGACACCTTCCCCTTTCTTTCAAACTCTGTTCCCAGTTCTCTGGATCCCTTTCTGGTCCTTCAGACAGTTTTGCTGCTCCTGACGAAGGTGTCTTCACCAGCTTTAGCACAGCATTATCCCTATGCATGCACATCTAGATTGGATTTTTCCAAACGTGCAGCTAAGAACAAACCCAAACCATAAAGTTATGGTTTCTTTTACATATGTTAAGGTTCACAGTCCATCTTCTGCTCTGTGTTTGTGTAGGGACTGGCACAATGAAACCCAGCCCTAGTTTAGTGCCTGGACAATTCTGCAATAAATGTAAGACATAAAACTGCGTTTGTACTTAGTTTCATCTTTTACCTTTCTTCTTCTTCCACCAAGGAGAAAACTCTTTTTAGAGCATTTGAAAATAGAATTTTACATACCTTTTTCTCCAGCAGTGTATGGGTGCAGAAGTTTCTTCACACTAGTCTCTCCCTAAAATCAGGGATACTGTGGTGTTGCTGGTGCCACGAGATGGGTGCTAGTGGGAATGAGGACAAGCAGCGTAGGGACGGTGTTAAAAGACATTGCAGGGTGGGAATTCCTTCGACAGCATCACTCGGTGTGGGAGGTGTGGAGCAGCGCTGTTGGGTTTTTGTGGCCTGAGAGATCTCCCAGGAGTCCCATAGGGAGGGTTAAGCAGGCAATATGTCTTCTTTGGGGAAAAAGTAAAGGGTGTTTTAGCAGCTTAATAATATCCCTTTATTAAAGCATCTATATTGGTATCCTGTTAAGAGCAACGCTGCTATTAGCAGGGTCCAAGTCCTCATCTTTTCCTTTCAGACTTTCTATCACAAATTACCAGCGAATAGCTTCTGTATTATTTCTTTTTAGTTGCTACTTAGTTCTGCGGAGGAAATAAAACCTTTCTCTGCAGCAGATGAAAGGTAATTTCTAACTGAACACATTTTGTTTTTTTTTTTTTTCCTGTCTTTCAGACTTCATTTTATGGCAGATTCAGGCACTTCTTGGACATCATTGATCCGCGCACTCTCTTTGTTACTGAGGTAATGTATATGCGCCTTGTTTTTTGAAAGTACTGTTTATTAGACAGGTTTCGATTTAAAAACAATTTCTTCTGTGAACGGCAGAAGTAATGAAGCCAGGTTTCCAGTGGATTTGTGTCTCACGGTTGATTGATTGCCCTCTGAGCTCTGTTAAATCTGTAGCAGAAACTTACTCTTTATTAGACATCAGTGAATCCACACCTGTCAGTCTCCCCTCTCCCTCTAGTAACTGGTGAGACCCTGAACTGGTTTCAGTCAAACTTGCCAGTGATGCCTTCTTCTCAGAAGAAAAATTCCTGCAAGAAAAAAAATGCAAGCGAGTAGATGAGAGAGCAAGTATCAATGCTTTGTGGAGGAAATGAGCTGCAGTATGAGCGGGGTGGGCTCGCACTGCAGTTTTTCGGTGGCTGCACTCCAGAAGACCTTTTCTGAGCAAGGTGTTGTAGTTTTTCCGTAGTTATTACCCTGTTTGTAACAGACTTTTGGGTTTCTGCCCCATTTAGTTTCATTTAGTGTTGTCCAGCATTACTGCATTTCCCTGCTTTCATAAAATACTGAGCTAATAGTTGTGGGGAATCTTTTAGGAGAAATATTTCTACTGGTGATCTTAAATTCTGCCTGTTGGCCAGAAAACTTAGGATTTTGCTTTCAGTCAAGGGCAGCTGCCTTTTTCCTTTTTCTTTTTTCTTTTCTCTTTTTAATGTTGTTGTTTTTTTTTTTTTGGAGGTGGAGTAGCGTAAGATGACAATATATGTGCAAACAATTCTGAAAACACAGGGAGCTGAACTGCTTACTGTAGCTAGTGGTGAACTGAGTCCAGTTCCTTACACACTGCGGTGGCAGGGGGAAAAAAGACCTGATGCAACTTTAAATAATCTTTTCCTTCTAAATCAACTAGCTTTTTTCAAAAACATAAGGCTAAGATGTACCGTGTCATTAATTTTGAGTACCTTTTGGATGTATGCCCAAGAGAGCCGCAAACAATAAAGCAGCTGTTCTTACACCATCACATTGAAGATTATGCTTTGCCTTGTAAAAGCACAGGTTCAGATCAAGTCTGAGATCAATTTTCAAAAGCCACCAACCTTGATATGGAGCTCAGCCTGGAGAGGTAACCTGCTAGCAAAAGAATGTCACAATTCCAAAGAGACTATTAGCCATCATTGTGTCATGATAAAAGGGAATGAAAATCACAACATTACCTGAGGATGCAGTGCACTTTGTAGATGCTATTTAAAGAGGATATAAGCACGTATGCTGGAATAAAAATGATACTAAGCATTAAAGTCTTGGTTCTGCTCTTACCTTAGCAGAGATTTAGAGTTAAGTGCAACGCAGTGCGTATTGAAGGAGTGTTTGACAGTGGGGGAAATCCTTCAGTGTGCGTTTGCGGTGATGCAGAGGCTGTTGTATGTAGTTTGTGAGCTCTCTTTATATATTTTTGTAATTTTGATTCTGAAATTCATAAATGGATGCAAAGGGCCTTCACTATGTAATGATAATTTTTGGAGGGAAGGAGAGGGTGCTTTGCATGCGAAAGGGAATGGGATGTTGGAGAAGGGAGACTGTCTTTGGCCATTTTTGTCATGCACTGAGAATCATAGAATCATAGAATCATTAAGGTTGGAAAAGACCTCTAAGATCATCAAGTCCAACCGTTAACCCAACACCATCAGGCCCACTAAACCATGTCCCTAAGCGCCTCATCCACACGTCTTTTAAATACTAATTAAACACCTAAAGAGGAAACTGAGGCTCAGAAATATATGGATCCAGACAAACATTGAAACACCCCTTTCTCATCAGGCTAATTTGTACTAGTAAGCTTTGCAGAGTTGGTATTTGGTAGGTTTCCATAAGTGTGTGCTTTCCAGCCTACTGCTCTGGGGCGTGATGCAGGGGTCAGGATGTCCTTGGGATATTTGAGGGTGAACACCGGTCCTGGGCTCCAGGCAGCTGCACCAGGAGGTCCTGAGTTGAGGTCACTTGGAAGAGAACTTCTTCTGGTAGGACAGAAGACACAGGTGATTCTGCTCATCTTTTTGGTGGATTTTGTTATGCCTCAGCTTGTTTTGTTTTCCCCATTTTGGAGGAAAGTTCTGTTGGGTGGAGATCATCCTTCCAGTTCTGTTTAGTTAAAATTTCTCTTCCTTTGGGAATGTTTCCATGTTCTAATAATAATCCTCACCTTTCTCAAATCTCCATTTAAGCCTATAGCGTGTGTATTATATAGTTTATTTTTTTTAAGCTGGGTAACCCACTGTGCATAATGCAAGACCGAACTATTGGTTATTACAATGGTGTTAATACAGAAAAAAGACAGAATTCTCAAACCTACTTCTTGTGTATCTCCCAAGTGGGGGGATACGAGTGAACTTGATTGAGTTAGTGATTCTACTTTTTGCGGTTACAAAACAGGTTTAAGGAGAATGACTGTGTTCACATTTGGGATGGGGTAAGCACTTTCACACTACGGTTATGGTAGTATAATGAAACAATTTAAATTGAGCATTATAACTCAGTCTGGTTTCACTGTGCACCCAAAACCTGTAATTCTGTCTACCCATTTTGTTACCTCCAGCAACAAGCAGTTCTGGTTCCAGAACAGGTATTTTAGGTTCCTGAAAGGCTCACTTTTCCCCTCCTTTGTGAATTTCTTACTTTTTTTAAGGGCTGAATCTCTTCTGCCTTTGAGGGCAATTATCTTGCTTGTCATGTTCCATTGAATATAGAAGGTGTCTAGACTCTTGGGTAAGCTGTCTGAGAGTTGGGTACCTGCTCTGAACTTTGAGATGATCCCTCCTGTGGCTCAGCATGCTTTTCTACCTTCCTGTTGTCCCCTGTTCAAATTCTTAGAAGTTTCTTGAAGAGGTTGGTAAGGTTGGGGGTACAGAGTGGTCAGCTGGTGTTAACTTAGTTTTTCCGACACCTTTTGGCGAGGTTTTTCTAAGAAGGTGAGACCTAGGGAGAAAAGAACAGAATCAGAGTGGCCCATTTTTAAACTGGAGACAGCTGTTAAGATCTAAGTGCCTCAAGCAATTCTGGACCCCAAACTGAACCTCAACAAACGAGGGAGATTTGGTGTCCTTCAATGGGGTCTAATAAGCTTAGGTCTGAACTTCATGGTCTTCAGGAATGGCTTGGTGGCTGTCCAAGGAAGGCAATGCCCTCTGTCCATTTTCTTTAGGAGTTTGAATTATATGGTAGCGATGCTTCAGTAGACCTGCTGTGCGTTTCATGAAGTCTACATGAGCTCTCTTTTCCTAGAGAAGTCTCTTGGCAAAACAGGTATGAACACCTGGGGTCATGGGAAGCACTTCTCAGAGCACAAAAGCTGCTTTGTTGATTGACCTACTTGCCGCGCTCTGTCTATCTGATCTTGTGCTTTAAAATACGTTGTATATACGTGTAACTAAAGGCTGTTTGGTTTCATTTGATAATTTAGGTGATAAATTAAGATCTAGAAAGGGTTTGATGAGAAAGCAGCCGTTTACGGAGAGCTCCTTCCCCCTGACAGATGGCTGCATCTTTCAGGCCCGGGGTTCTCGGGGAACAAATAAATTGTTGTTTGTCTTGGAGGAGCTCTCTAGCAAATGAAAAAAAAAAAAAGTAGATAAATGAGTCTGTAATGAGAATGGAGGTTAATCCCATGGAAGATGCTGGGAAATGTAATAATATTTTTCTTCTTCTACATCCTTTTTTTAATTCCTGTGTGTTACATCATTGCATCCTACTGGTGGCTGTGTTTTGAGGAAGGATGAAGTGATCCCTCTGAGTGGGGGAAACCAAGCACAGTGATATCGAGTATAATTATTCTCAGTGACAGTCCTCTCTTACTCATTTGTTTTTTCAGTAAAGCAAATTCTTAACACAATTAAAAACTTCCTTGTCTTTTAGAGGTTCTTAAGCTTTAATCCTCAAGGGATGCATACTGAGTACTGGATTATGTTGTAGCCATACCTTGCAGTCTGTGAACTCTCAAAAAGAAAGTGTGTGCTTGTGCGAGGCACGTGGCAGGTGCAGTTGGAAGCCAGTTACTCTAGTTTTATCTTCAGTGGGTTCTGATAGAATAATTGTCTGTATCAAACTTACCTACCAATTTTACTTGCTTTCTGAGTGCATATGATATTGAAACAAGGCACCGACCTTGTGTCAATATTGCATGTAACCTCTAAAGTGGAGGTTTTCTTGTGTGCTAATTCATATAATTACTGGCTTTCTAATTAAATAATTTTTTTTGGCAGCTGCAAATTTGCAAACTTTTCCAATAAGCAGGAAATGTGTCATTTCACAGGTCAAGCCCAACAAGTCCTGTCACTGAGACCATGAGAAACCCCTCAGTGGGTGTAATGCCTATTTTTGACATGTGTGAGGTTAAAATGATTGGAATAATACTTTTAATTGCTCTGTAATTAAGGTCCATTGGGAGAAGCAGTAGGGACCTGCAGATATTTTGATAAGGCTAACTTATCCCATCTGACATTAGCCTGGACAGACTGTTAACGCTCTGTGGGAAGCTCTTCGTGGAGAAAGCTGTGGATCTGATAATAATTCAAATCAAAAGTGAAATAAGAATTAAACTGAGCTCACAGGGGCTGTGTGTTATCTGCTTTTGCTTTATCTCATTGTTCAAAGCATAGATCTGCAGAGCGCTGAGCATCTTGCATTCCCATATTTGGGTTTAAAATGGAAGCAGGATTAGATGTATGTTATTTATATGAACGATACCTTCTTACTCAGCAGATTGACTGTCTGTGTTTATTCAGTGTCACATCTGCTGGCTCTACTTGAACAAAAAGTTTCTGGCTCCTGTTGTCTGTCACTGTAGATCCAATACAATAGGGCCAGCTGGAGTCAAGTCTGCCGTATGTATCATCCATAGAGCAGTGAGACAAAATCGGAAACTGTCGAGTCGCTGATGGCAGAACACAGCTGGATTTCCGTATCCCACGTCAAATTTGTGGTGCCGGTGGCCAGAAGACTCTTGCTTTGGATCATGTGCCAGTAAGTCATCGTTGGTCTGAACCTGAAACCAGTGAAACTCGCAGGCGCACAGCGGATCATCACTGGGCTACTGCGGCCTCGAAACCCCGATACCAGCCCCGTACGAGCAGAGTGAGATGCAAACTGTTCCAGCGTGCCCTGTCCCATCAGTGGATATTTTTCTTAAAAGCCTCAAATGCAAAACTTGACTCTTTTTGTGTTGATTCTGTAACAGTAATGTTGTAGTGCTACTGGCATAATGACTGTTATTACGGTCTGTATGTGCACATATGGGTTTCTGGAGGCAGCTCTAAGCCATGTGTAGGCATCAGTTGAGATCCAAGAGAAGACAAGGCACAGATCTTTCAGACAGAAACAGCGTGCCCTCGAGCAAGGAGGACAAGGTGAAAAATCAGTACAAGAGCTCACGTGCTGGATGGAGGTGTCTGATGCTTGTACATGCATGCAGTCATCTATGGGACCCAACGCGGTTGTCCTCTATCCTGCCAGGGTCCTGGAGTGATGGCCGTGAGGGACTCGGGGTGCCAACAAAGGATTCCTGGAGGTGGCCGTTAGCTCAGTGTGATGTGGGCTACTGTCCTGCTGGCATCTCTGGTTTTGTTCTTTCTCCTCCTTTCTTTGGCATGCCAAACAAAGCCCCTAATAACGTGATCCTTCAGCAACTCTTTCTACAAAGGCTGAAACGTCTGCTGATGTAGTCCTGCAAGTGTACTCCAGGCAACGACCTCTGAGTCAACGCCTGTTGGCCTGAGGCAGGGCAGAACGGGTTACATTAGTTCTTTGCACTAAAACCTATGGGTTAAATCTAAGCCGGTTCATTCAAACTGAGTCAGGTAGTGGTTTTTGGCTGTGCAGCCAGCTGATGTGGCTTGTGCCATGCAGCCGAGCGCTCTTCCTCTCCAGAAGGTGCCTACTGGCAGCTGTCCTGGCCCACGGTAACTCCTGAACTGTGACCGAGAATCACTCGGCGGAGGGCTGGATGGTCTGAATCAAAACTATGCCAGAGATCATGCTGATGCAGGCTCATGCCCGGGCTCTGACTTGTTTAATAGCACAGCCATAACCATAAAACCCAGGCTCGTGCATCAGTGGTAGCCCATTGCATACCTCTCATGGGCTTGGTGAACTGAGCTGTAGTTCAAAACCTGGGTGTTTTCCAGCTGTGTTCAGCATGAGGCAATGGTTGAGCTTTTTCCAAAGACGACTTGTTGTTGGGTAGTGTTTCCCAGGTGGACGTGGCGCAGGCTGCTGTGGTGGAGCACCAATGTGGAGTTAGAGCTTGTGAATCGCTGCGAGTGGTAGATCCCTGGCACTGCTTCTGGGCTTAGGTTTGTAAGAACATCCTCTGGGTGCAGATGGTCTGTCTAGCACCCTATTGTGAGAGCTGAGACCCCATCATCCACCACTAGAAGTGCTCTAGTTTTTATGAGAAAAGGGGTATGTAAGGAATGATACATACTAGTAAAAACTGTGGTTGAATTTTTTTTTTAAGTGATGCTGTAAAAACTGAAGTGACACTTCTTCCTACAGATAGCAGTAGAGAAATCAAGCAACAATAAATATTGAAACAGTAGCACAACCTTGTAGACAGACCTCTTTTTCCCCTGTTAAAATGGAAATGAAGTGTAATCTTAGACATTATCAACTATAATAATAATGCTGTATCCTGCTAAAAGCCGGGGAGTGGAGCTGGTTGGCATTTTCAGCTGTTGCACGCTGTGAAGTTATTTCCTTATTTCCTATTTTTTGAAGGCTCTTGTTAAAAGAGCGTACTTGACTTTTCTCCAAGGGATAAAAGGCAACTGTGTAGTTTGACTGACAAAATTTTGAGGCTGTGGGTTGTTCACTAAAACTACCTGAACACCTCCAAGCCATGTGAAAGGCGTCTTCTTAATGTGGTCCTTGCATTTAACACTTTTGTTCACTTTCTGTACCACTCTTTTGTCAACCTCGGGAACCATCCGCAGTGTTGGTCTAGGATTCTTTTCTTTGAGAAAGTTCCTCTCTCTCCCCATGGAGCTGAAAGAGGAAATTCATGAAGACTGCAATTTTAAAAGCAAAATTGGGCTTTTTTGTTTTCTGTTTGTTACCATACTAAACAAGATGGGATCTGGCCAGGGTTGTTATAGTAACTACTAAGATTTCCTCAAGAGAAGGAGAAAAAAATAGAACACAGACCCATTCATCTATTACTTCCAGTTTTTCATTCAGAGTTACATGCTGTTCTGTGGAGATAATTTGCAAGACACACAGTATAGGTAATTTCAGTGACAAAAACACATACCAATAATGAGCACAAATGGCTCTCCAGAATGTTGTGCTGGCACTCCTGGGTTATTTTGTAGCTTTGGAGGCCAGAAGGGTTGTCTTCCCTGGATCTGCAGTCATTAGTCATTCAGCTGTCTGGCTTTTCACCTCTGGATTATTGGGCTATCTAAAATATTATATAATTATATTTTATTGATACTCATGCTAGGTAATAGCTTTTTCCTAATACGATATTTTTAAACAACCATGAGGCCCATAGGGCAAGGAGCTATCAAGAACAACTTCAAGAAGCTCAAGTCCTGTTGTGGTCTTGCATGACTACTTTTCTTCACAGGTTGGAAATCCTGAAGCAGCCTAAAAATCCTATTTGTTTCTTATGCCTGCAGTGCTTCATAGTTTTCCAGGGATCAACCAACACTCTTAGCTGGTCTTTCTTGTAGTTGGTCGTTCCAGCTACAGGAATTGTAGGAGGGTCTTGCAGGAATTTGAGCCTGCCCAGAAGAGCATGGCCTACGTCCGTGCCGTTGGATTTCATCCCATGTGCCTGTTTCTCAAGGTCAGCTTTTCTTCTGTATGAGATCTTCAGCCCTTCTGGAGGAACAGTGCATCACCCAGTGCTGCATCGCCAGAAAATATCATCCTAATTCATAACTCTTCCTTTTTGTCCAATGTCAAGAGGACTTGGCTGGAATAATAAGGACTCATTTCTCTGTCTGGGATATTGGATAGATGTGGAAAAGTATGACCAGCAACTGGCCTTATCCACTGAAGTATTCAGGACGTATTTACTTATGCTCCTGAAGAATGCAAGCTTCTTCCAGGAAAGGACTTGCATATTCACTCTATCACTTGCATATTATTTTTTATTAAGATAAGTTTAAATTTTAAGACAGTTTTAGCATATGTATACATAAGGGAAGGGAGCTAAGAGTAAAGACACAAATTTTTGTTGCTACATACATAGAATCATAGAATGATTTGGTTTGGAAGGGACCTTAAAGATCATCTAGTTCCAACCCCCCCTGCCATGGGGTCCACTAGACCAGGTTGCTCAAAGCCCCATCCAACCTGGTCTTGTCAGTTATGTCTTCTTGGATGATGGCAGTTTAGTTCAAGCAAGCAGCTGGAAGAGAAATCCACTGAAGATCACCAAATCCACAGAAACCTCACCTGCTTTGCCTGAAAGCAGTGGGAGGCTGGGAAGGTGCTTAGGGGAGACATTATTTCTGCTTGCCGCCTTCTTGCTTTTCCCTGTGCATGTACTTGTGGCCAGTGTTGGAGAAAGTTTGAGTTGGGTGGATGTTTTTTCTGAACCAGTAATGAAGGCTTTTCTGTATTAGGTAATTTTCTGATTTTGGGGTTAAGGCATAGTGTTTCCACAGCCAGCTTTTTAGGTTAAATGGGTGATTGCCTAGCCTTTGAAAAAGGGGGGAGATTTTTGAACACACTCAATCATCCTTCATCTTTGATACTCTGTAAAATCTGTAAAAACTGATGAATATAGTTTTCTGATCTTCCTAACTGCCCAATAAAACAGGAACAGAAGAGCAAAAGAAAGTCCAGTTTTGGCCTTGACCATCTTTCTCTGAGATCCTTCATGCTCTCAACGTAGCTAGTCCCCTTCGGGACTGGGAATGAACGCGCCAGCAGTCGAGGATGATGCCAAAATCTGCGAGTGGATCTAAGTCCCATCTGGTAAGAGAAATCCAGAGCAGCTCTGGGAAGTCCTGAGCAAGTGGCTTAGCAAAGCGCAAGAAGGACGATTGCAGCTCTTTCTGCAGGGGCATGTCAGGCATGGAGTGTGGGACAGGCTGACTCAGAGGGAGCCAATTTCAGGACAACAGACCCAGAAATAGGGCAGAAAACAAAAAATTTATCACTTGTTACGCGTGTGTAGCGACACAGGGCCGTGAACTTCAGGCTGGTAGCACTGACCTCGGCATTAGCACCCAACATGAACAAGCCTCATCTCTGAGCCCACATTTTGCCAAGAATATACAGTTTTTTGCAGAGGTCGTTCCTATCTGATGCTAAGCCTCATTTGCCGTCTTTGTACAGACTCCACTTCTGCTGAGTAGCTGCTAATCAGGGCAAGCATATATAAAATACCAGGGCTGGAAATAACGTGCTGCTGATGATGTGAGCTCAGCCAGTGTAAAAACGGTCATGGATCCGATCCCAACCAGCTTTCTCTGCAAAGTGAAGGAATTGCCACTATTCCATATGTCCCGAGTATTGAATGTTTTAAGGACAATAGTCATTCATTAATTGCCGCTTTCAGGTTGGCGTAACTGCTGGCGCTTCCAAGGAAACGTACTCTTTGATGTTTGCATGAAAGAGAGAAAAGTAGTTTCCCTGCAGCCGATCCCATGGACGCGAGCTCGTAATGAGCTCAGGGACGCTCGCCTTATTTACAGGAGGGTTGTGAGAGCAGAGCTTGCACTGACGATGAGGAGCCTTGACACAATTACACTAAAACTACAGGGCTTTAGATGAGCCACCATCACACTACGTGTTATTTTAGACAAAATATTCTGTATTTATGAAATGTCCTCCGGCACTAATATTAGAAAAGCTGCCAAAACAACAGAGCTAGTGCAGAAATGTCAAATGAAGTTGATGTTACTCATCTGGATGACAGATAACCTGCAGGAGGCTTTTGAAAACGTTTAGCTGAGTGATTTGTTTGGCTTTAAATATTTGGGAGCCGTTACTCGGTGATCTGGTGCTTTCTGCAGGCTTGAATAAGCAGATTTAACCCCACTGAAGCCGCTCTTTATATCCTGACTTGTTCCTCTTTAGCTTGGACTAATCAAAGAATCTTTCTACGTGTCTACTTCTGCCCTGTGTTTTTTTTATTTCAAGAAATATATATTATATAAAGTGTATATATATACTCTATATAATATAATGCATATATATGCACACTATGTATATTTCTTGAAATTATTATGTATACAGTTCTTGAAAGTATTATATGTATATATAAACTTTGCTTGAACTGCAGAACACTTCTTTTGTATGTCTATATATATGAATAACTGTTCTGGAGTAAAATTGATGATTCTGACAGGCCGGTAGCATGGCTTAATGCTCTTGTGATCCCTTGAACACATAAAATGTATTTATTCTTCTATTTTGTCACAATGTGAGGAAGATCTTTCTTTACACATGCATATATTTGAATTACTAGTGACAGTGAGATTCTAACTCTAATTGCACTGATGACTGACTGGTATTTTTAGAGAGAACATAATCGGTTGCAAAAACCCCGTCTGAATGAGTGTGTAACAGGCGCCGTAAAAAAGCAGCACAGGTCAGCGGTTCATCATAGCAGCACTCTGAGATCCGTCTGAAGTATATGAAAATGTCATGGTATTTCAGATAAATTAACTCGACTTGGACTTCAACGCACAGTTACGAAGCGGTGCTATTATGTCGCTTTGCATGCCGCTAAAAGCTAGATGCCGTGGAGCTGCTCTTCTTTATATGGCTGTGCTGAAATCAGGCTAAAACTTGCTGCTTTGTAACTTTTTAGCGGGCACTGAGTTCTTAGTGGTGATGCTTAATATGTGCAGGCTTCTACCTTGCTCTTCCCTTCAGCTATACCTCCCCAGTACCTGCATTGGGAGAGGGTGTGGGGGCAAAGTCAGGTCTTCAGTCCAAGCTGTTTCCCTGTTGACATCACTGGGAGATACTCGTCTGAGAGTTGGCATGGAGTGATACCAATGTCTGAGATGTCTTTAGGGTATTCTACATTGCACCTAAATGTATCCGTTTTGTCTTAAACTCTTTTCTACCTTTAAGTGAGAACTCATTCATCTCCGAGATTTATCAAATCTCTGGTATCACACTGAAGACTCTCAAGTTTTTACGATGTCTTCCATAGATGCATTGTGAGGGGGAGTTTTTTGTATTTTCTCTTTTGTTTCTTCCTCTATACCACTTCTGTAGTTAGGTACAAAACAGCAGGGCTGTGCCTACCAGCAAAACAAGTGTCCATGCATCCTTTTTTTTTTTAAATATCATATGGGTAAAAGGACCATCATAAGGTTTGCATGAAAGAAGATATAATTCTATAACTTAAATTCATTGCCTTCAATAAAACAATTCAGTGCAGGACCGATGTTGCAGACCATGCTACTGTTTTATTTGCAGAGCCGTCTGAAGGAAGCTGTGCAGTTGTTGGAGGATTACAAACATGGGACTTTGCCCCCAGGGGTCACCAACAAAGAGGTAAGAGAAAAAGCCTTTTGTTAAATTTCTACTTCTTCCTGTAGTCTAAAGGAGGGGGTAATAAGGTGTCATCTTAGGCTGTGTCTACATTCAAATGCACTACTGCAGGGCTTTTTTGGTGTTTCTCTGTTTGGCTCTGTTCAGTTGATTGCTGACTTCTGCAGTGTTGCTTCTGGTCCCTTGCAACTCAGCTGCCAGTGTGTTATAGTGAATTTGGGTTGTTCTGAAGTTCCCACGTGATAAATGTTGCTGAACAGAAGTGATAGCCAGGGGCTTGCAGTACAAGCATACAAGTTTTTTATTTAGAATAAGTAGAAAGTTTGGGGTTTCTGACTTGCAGAGTTACCAATTACCTTTGGCCAATGCTATTGCTTTCTTTTCCCTTGCAAAGTGCTTGTGAAATTAAAAAAAAGTAATTTTCTTTTTTTAGCTGAAGGAAACCCTGCTGTCAGTCCTGTAGGTTCTTGTACCAGCAACTGTGATGCATCAGCTCCCTCTCCTACTGTGTTCCTGTTGGTTATAGTAATTGCCATTCCTTCACTGAAATAAATGTTGTTTGGGCTACATATAACCCCCTCATGTCCTCATGTTGTAGATTAAACCATCAATAGTGTTACTTTTTGCTGGGTGATGTTCCTACTGTTGGGATGGAAGCTGAAGGAGGTTGTGGAAACCCTACTGCTGCGAAGGTCTTAGCAGAGTTTAGGCAGTTGCTGAGAAAAGGGTCATTTTTGGTAGAACTTTATTCTGCTTTGGGACAGAGGGATGGGCTGGGTGGTCTCTCCAAGACCCTGTCAGTCCTGTTTTCTGGACTTTTGTCTGATATTCATCTATATGAACACATGAAACTTGTGGAAGCAGAGATGAGTATTGCAGAGGGGCTAGACTGCTCTTTGAGCCTTTTACCTCCAAATCAGTAGCATGAAACAAAGATCATCGATCTTCCTGTGGTATTATCTCAAACTCTTTTCTGTATGTGGACACTTGACCATAACACGGACACAGGGGCTGTTTTTGCGGTACATGTTTGTGCATCCAGCACAAAAGACTTCAGTCCTATGTAATTTAATGTAATATAAAGAAAGCATGAATTGATTGGCAGACCTGCTTCAGGAGATGTAAGAAGCGACCATGCCAAAGGACCAGTGCACCTCCCAAGTAAACAGTGATGGAAATGGTAGAGAGCTCTTCTCCCATGCTCCATAGGTCAAATAATGCTCTTTTTCCTGTTCACGTGTGATAATTTCTTCTCATGAAAGAAAACTATAGCAGGTAAATGAAGAAAATTGAGATTTGCATTCACTTTTCAAAGTGGCTGCTTGGGCGGCAGGTGCTGTGCTGGGAAAGAGGCATGGCTTTGACAAAAAATAAACGGGAAATATCCCCTCCCTGCATGATGTGTGGTACGAGGCATTGCTCTCCTGGTCTTTTGATGTCACTGCATTCTTTCAACCATAATCTGATGGTAAGAAAAAAGAAACTGGGGTTGAGGAAAGGAGAAAAGCAAAGAATGATGCAGCAGCAGATGACTCAGTTCCCATCTGCCTTCAGGCAGATGAAATACAAGCCATTCGCTGTGGCAAACCACGCAGACTTTTGACCTACATTTTGGGTTTGCATAGTGACAAACCTCGGATATACCCAGAGTTCATTCAGAATTGCACTGAGAGAAAGCAAACAAAAGTATCGCGCTTCTTGTTTCCCTCAGTCATGACAACGTATGCAGGAGGTGAACCTTGTTATGCAAGTTGGAGGGTTTTGAGTCTAAAATAAAGATACGGGGTGGAGGAGGAGAGAGAAAATGATGCCAAAAATGCCTTTCGTAGAGAAATGTTAGCACATCAGTGTAAAAAATAATATTTTTTGTAGTAAAATCTTGACATGGTTCGCTTTGATCACAGTGTCAATTATGTGAGAGGGGTTTATGTAGTTTTGCTGACTGTAGGATAAAGTAGCTCTCCCAGGAGGAGCCTGGGGTGGAATTGCAGCATGTGCTTGTTATTGTATTTAACTATGCTTTGCTGCATTAATTAAACCAAACCACAGGGAGAGGTGAGCAAGCCCTGAACAGATCCCACCAAGGTTGTGAGACTTGAATGTTCACCCGGGATACTGCAACCACTCTAAAAAAGGAAAAGATGGAAGGGTCCTGAAAGCAGATGACAATCAGTGTGCTCGGGCTGCAGCGGGACAGGAGCAACCACAATTATGAAGCAGCCGAAGCTGCCTTGTTAACCTGGAGAAAGGATCCACGAAACCAGCAGGTCCTTCTTCACTCCTGGAGTTGGCTGGTTGTAATGAAGCGGGAAGTTGAGCTAGCAGGGGTAAACGGGGCAATAAAAGCATCAAACGCTGTTTGGCACTCTTGCAATCCATCTGGGTGAAGGTGAATGGGAACTTCTGACTGGGTTAATTAGGAGTTTCCCAGTGTGGCATGATGGGCTGGCCATGATGGTGACGTTCCCTGAGGGACACCTGAAAACCCTGAGTCCCTTTTGTCTGAATGCTCTTCTCCCAAGTGCGCTCTTGAGTGGACTTGAATAAACTACTTGCCTGCATGTGGTTGCAGTGAAGCGGGTGAAAATCTTCAAAATGTGGTTGTTGGTTATTTCTTGTGAAAGCATCATTATTGCCAAATGGGTGAATATCTCTATCCTCTCAAGCAGGGCCACCAATTTAGAAACAAACTTCTCCTGTAGGAGGGCATTACTTTGCAGTTTTAAGCTGTGGCACTGAAAACTGCAATTAATCATTGCACACGTGGATATTCGTATGTCCTTTTCTCTTTGCATCAAAGGTGATCTTTGTAGTCTTTCATTGGCACTAGTTGTTTCCATCCCCTGGGGCATCTTCTTGTCATGCAGCTCACATGGTGTCATTCTGCCTTTGTGTTTCCTGCTGTGCCGCGGTCACAAAATAAGGCTGAGCTTTTAGCTTTGCCAATGATGACCATTTCTACCAAAGAACTAAAAGGCCCAAATGATCTGTATGAAAAGGGGGTTTCATTGAATGCTGAGGTTGTGGTGACCTCAGGCGTTGGGTACTTCTCATATTGATTAGCCAAATACCCTCCTTTCCTTCTCTGAGACGGAGAGGAAGATCTAACAGTCAATCAGATGGAAACAGGGCTGTGGTTGCTGTCTCTGCATGCAGGACGTAGGGCTGGATGCCGATCTCGGTGTATGCCACGAAACTTGCACTCTGAGCATTGGTTGTTTTCTACCTCTGAGGGCAGAGGGAAGATGGGGGGGAGCGTGTGGGGAGATCTGGGTAGCTGGCAAGCTTGCCAGTGCTGAATTAAATACGAGGGTGCCAGATATATACAGCTGTAAGTGTCTCGTTAATTACTGGTGCATTTGCAGAACATACGATGTGCTGGTTGATTGCTTTGGGGGAGGGGAAGCATCTCACTTGCGTAGATATCACCCCAAATTTTCTACCGGTGAACCAAAGATGCTTGGAGAATACATTTTTGCTTTCCTCAAGGTAAGTTTTACCATTTTTATGGCTCTTCTGTGCACCATGATCTGCAAGATGGACTCTGGCTACAAGGCATTAACAATTTGCAGTTGTTCTAGTGCTAATTTGGGAAAGGGATTCGATGCAGCTCTGGAGAGGTGCCCACTTTGTGGCTCGCGTGGATGGGTTGATGTTGGAATAAAAGACTGAGCCGTCTGATGTTTTACGTAGCTGATAACTGAATGTCACATACACCTCTGATGCACTGATGAAGTTGCCACATGCTGGCAGAAGAACAGCAGATGAGAGGTAATTTGATTTTTGACTGATTTTTTTTTTTTTTTTTTTTTTTTTTTTTTTACCCCTCTTTGACTGTGAACAGAGCTAATCACCTCGTGTTCACTGTGGGCAAGAAGTGTATACTGGACTAGTGACTTGGCTCATCTGATGTGGTAACGCAACTGTATCTGAGAGAGGCTAATTCGCTATTATTACTCATCAAAAAGGCCGGGTAGAACTTCATGTGATGCTCAAGAGAGAAGCACTCACCTTTACCTTCTTTGTTTAAGAGCTGATTCAGGTTTGGTTGCTAGAACCCCTTAGAAATGCAACTACTACCCTTATAACAGGCTCTTTAGGCATGGATTGGATATGGCACATGTGTAGAAGGAATGCCTGGATGGTCTTCTGGGCTTCATAATCAGAATTAAAATCATGATCACCTTAGAAGCCTTTAAAAATAACAGTTTGGACAGAGTTTTAACGCATTAGCTTTCTAAGAACCCAACCCCCCCAAATATCAGCTTTGAGATCAAGAAGACAACTTGTTTTGACAGAGTTGTTTCACTAATCTCCTGACTGATCCACTTTTGTGGTACGGCGCGTTTGACAGTGTTCAAATTCCATTTTTTCCCCTCATTCAGAAATTCGTGGTTCTCATGAAGAATGGCAGGCAGTAGCTGGAAGCATAACAACAGCTCAGCACAATCTATATTGCTTGCTGAAATGGTTTCATCACTTGAAAAATGGAAAATATAAAAGCCTAAAGCTATGTAATGTCAAGTATCTCCTCCACACTTATCTTCTTGACAGGGTTCTTGTAGAGCGAGTCTTTCTCTTCTGCATTTTCAGAGCAGATTTTTGAAAATGAGCTGAAATGGAACAATTATGGACTATCTAAAGAAAAAAACCTCTGAAGAGCCATAATCACCTAAAGAAAAAAAAAACTCTCAAGAGCCATAATCATGCTTTGCTCCAGTTCCCCATGACCATCTCTAAGCCAGTTTCCAGAATAAATGCTGCTTCACTCCAGTTACTCTCTATGCGATGATTCATGGACACCAGCACTGCCAACACCTACATCTCTTCCACTTTCAGGTCTCACACTCATCCAGTAGCTTCTGTACTTGCTCTTGAACTGGAGTGATTTCACCGCTCAGGAAAATGACCATTAATTCAAGATGGTAAAAACCTATTTCTTGGGCGTCATTAGCAAAAATGAAGAATTGATCTCTTAACTGTCAATAGCTGCTAGACTGCTGATAGCTTTTTATTGAGGGAATCTATAGGGGTTTTTCCTACATTAGAAAAATGTTTTAAAAACATGATTTTTATCATAGGTGTATCAATTATGTACTCGGCAAAACAGAGGACAAATAGCTGCTTGGTAAGTATTTATTCAGCGCTACGTATTGGAGCAAGAAAACATGCTCCAGTCTCCACTTCTTCAGCTTAGCTTCTTTACCCAATTTTTCCTTTGAATATTTAAGAGCCAGACTTGTATTTTATTAGATATGAAGTTGAGTGTTTCACATTCCACTTATTAAAATCCCACCAACCAAAAACATTCTGTGTAGTGGAAATACCCCGCACTGTAATTAAGCTCCCTTTCTGATAGGCTCTTATGATTTAATAATTTTTCTCTAAATAAAAAGATATTATTGGTAATGCAACCATTTGGGGTGTATTTCTGTTCTCTTGGTCAATTGGGTTAGATATTTTAATAGGATTGGAGAACATGCTTGGAGAACAAGCTCCCTGAAGGCTTTGGGGAGGTTTGGTCTCCTGGTGGGGGATTTTGGGTGGTTGTGTGTCGCTGCGTTGGGTGATTGAACTCCACGGATCCAGAAGCGTTTGATGGAAGAAACAGCTGTTTCTTATAATGGTTTACAAATTTTTGCTCTGAAAACTTCAAGAGAACTGGTGAGTTTAATAAACTTCCTATTGCTTGGTTCTGCTTGGTGAGCGCATCCATCGATGTCCTTCTGCAGAGGGTAAGTGCATGTGAAGTGCCGGCATGTCATCTGCTGGCGTGTATCTCCTTTCATCTCCCGGTCCTGGAGGAAGCTAAAAACTAGTAGGATCCTTAGAAGTGGGGAAAAAAAGGAAATGTGTGGGATTCATGTTGATGGGAGAAACTGGTTCAGTTGTCATTTATGTCCTGTCTTTTCCAGCTCCGTAGATGCTGTTGTATTACTGCCCTTCTATGAGAGTTTCTTCATCTCCTATGTTCTTTGCACTTTGTGCTCCTCATTTAAGTTGTCTCTCATTATACTTAAGCAACCTTTTTAGCTTACATTCCTTACAGACCGCTCCGCGGCAAGAGAGAGATGTGTTAAAAGGCCCACTGCTACAAGCCGTTTTTAATAACGGTTTCCACCGGCGGCTCCTGGGGTTGGCAGAATCCGGCCCTTCGCACGAAGCTCCGGTGGCTGGTGCGATCTGCGAGTGGGTAGGTGAAAATGACACACACAAGTGCACTGAGAGCCAATTTGCAGCAGAAGGTATAGACTGTAACATATCCAATTCTAAACAGGGCAGGCAATTCCCCAGACTGCCTCCTGGAGGGAATCTCCGCTGGAGTAAAAAGGTTTCATTTGAGGGAATACTTTCTCCTATAAAAACAGGGGTGGTAAAATATCAGCCTGATAAACAAGGATGAAGCACCAGCTTGCTAAAAAGCGGACGTTTTCTCTAGCTCGGAAGGGTCGGTGCTGAGGTTTAGCCTCAAACCAAAGGGCTGTACCAACTGCGGGGCATAATGATGTGGCTTTTGTCCTTTATCCTCAGGCTTCTTTCGCTAATTTGTAGGATTGCATCTGTGTCCTCTGTGTGTGCGAGTCCCTTTCCCAACCTGTCCAACAGACCAGCACAGATTGGAGGAACAGATTGATGCTGGCATGTCAGCAGTGGTAAAAGTTAAGAGAAGCAGCACTCGGCGGCTATCAGATACAGAGAGATTTAAATCACTCCCGTTTTACGACACAGCTGCTTTTTACTGTGTGATTTTTGTGCTCAGTGCTGCAGAAATGTGCATGGCAGAAAAGCCCTCTTAAACATCGATGAACATCAGATGTTGACAAAGATGTTCAGGCACCGAAGATCTGCCTTGGAAGGACTGCAGTAAGGTATCAGTGCTGGGGAACTTCAGGCTGCTCTTGACTTTCAGCTTTTCTCCCAAAATGCCTTGTATTTTTATTTTCTTTGCTAGAATTCCCTGCAGTAATTCCATGCTAGAACTACACTGCTGGCATGCCCAGCAAAATGTGTCCTGTCAGTTGTGCGCTGAATCATTTTTGCCTTTGAAACTGGGGTAGAAATAGCTGCTATCAGCTTAATATCACTGCCTAGTATCACTACTTATCAGCCTAATATCAGCCTAATATCGCTCCAAACAAGCAGCAGCCTAGGCTGATGAGCAAGTTAGGATCAGAGCCCTGATTTGCCCCATTTATAGATTCATACCACTCTGTCTTAGTATCTAAACAAGAAGTAGAAGACAGTCTAAGAAATATGGCGATGAAGGTTCATTGTCCTCTTCTACCTCCCCTCTGTCCCTTCGCTCCTGATCTCAGGCTGGCACCCCAGCTTCTCCCTATGGTCCTGCCAGCAGAGAGAGGTAAAGAGCCACAGAATAGCAGAAGTGTCTGAGGGCGCTTCGTGTGCACTGAACAAGGACTTGCAAGAGTGAATGATGCTTTTTCTGTGCAAGGATTTATTTTTTAATGCCAGCATGGGGCCAACAAGAGGTTTAAACTTGTATAATTAACTAAATGCAACCCTTGTACATATGCAGCCCTTAGTCTTACAGAGATGACTCTGTCCTTAAATATGCACCCACAATAAAGATGGTACCTATTAAATTTATCATTCCCTGAACTTTATATGTGAACTGGTACATATTTGTTCTGTGCCCAGAATACTGCAAGGGAAAGTGCGATGCCATGGCAGCGTGAGCTGATCTAAGTCGGCACTGCCATGTCTCTGCCTCCTCTCCTCCCGGCCATGTGTTCCCACCTCCTTGCTGGCTTGCACTGGCACAGCTGGTTCAGAGAGCTGATCTTAATAAAAACTAAAGCTCCCTTCCCCCACTCCCAAAATGCTTCATTTTTTGACTTGAGCAGCTCCCTGTATTTTCTGTCTGCTCTGTGTTGTCTGTACAATGTGGGGGATGGAGTGCACGCCTAGGATGGGGAGGGGTGGTGGGGCTGTGGTACCATAAACATATACTAGCTTGAGCTGCTGAAGGTGAGATAAGTCTGTGATGGAGGTAGGAAATTAATCCAGGTTTCATAAGACCAAGACTAAACATCTTGAGCTGTGCATCTTTTGCTGACTAAAATCCTTGTAGCTCCGAGACACCAGGTGTTCAGATTTTTGATCCATACGGATCTTCCTCTTTGTCTACTGTAGGATCGTAGGCTAATTCAGGCTGGAGGGGACATCAGGAGGTCATCTAGTCCAACATAGGTCCCTACATTTACTGTTGGAAGTCTGTCTGTTCATTTGACTGTATGTTTACTTATACATGTATGTTAAGATGCATGAATATCTATTTGTTAGAAAACAAGATAGCAGCGAGAAGGCTCTGTTACCCGATTTGGTACCCTTAGAAACTCCACCCTGAAAGCTTCACCCCCTTCAACATAAGGGGGTGGTTGGAGGGAAAAAGAAAAAAAAAAAAAATTAAAAATAAACCCAAACTGAATGATTTGTAGTGAGAGGAAAAATGCAGCTTTTTGAAGTTGTCCCTTGGAGACAGACACTTGCTATTCTCCAGCCAGCCCCTTCCTGCGAGCGTTGGCGGAGCATGAACTGTGGCGTGTCAGTTGTGACTTCTCACTCTTCAGCCTTTCCAAATGCAGTTTTGGCAACTTGCTGTTTTGAAACTGTTTCATTTCTTCCCCATTAGTATCAGTGAAGTGAAAAGAGGCTCACCAGCTTAATGGGCATATATTTATTACCGTGTTCTTCCTTCAATCTTGTTAGCAGCGGGAAGAGCCGCTCATGCTGTCCCAGACATAGCAGAGAACAATGAATCTATCAGAGTCTAAACAGCATCCCTTTTGGAGAATAATAGCTTTTCTTAACAATGTTGATGAAGAGCGAAGAGGTCCATTTGCAGTAAACTGTACTTTTTTTCCCCTCTGGTCTCTTGCAGGATACGATAAAACGTAGATATATCGGTTGTCCTGCTGCTTCCTTTTCTGTGCGAGAAAGTAGTCTGTGTGCTGGTCCAAGGGCTGAAATTGGACCTTCTCTCTTCTGCAATCTAAATATTGTCTGTGACACTAAGATGGGTCAAACTTTTTAGGCATCATTTCCAGACTGTCAGAGGACAGAAGTCACCTAGGGAGCTTGGGCAGACGTGTTGTAGGTTAACGCACGTTAAAGAAACCATGCTAAGTGCTACTGTTGATGCTCCTACTCAATTACAAACCTGCTTTGCTTCATCTTATCATTTGAGGATTAAGAGAGTTTATCTAAATTCATGTCTAGATTACAAATCAAATTAGATTCGCAAGCTCCATATGGCTAAAATAAGCTGAAGCAAATCTGGTCTTGAGCAACCTAGTTGGATTAGCAAGCCTGGTTTCCAAAGCTGTACTTTAAACCATGTAATGGGTCTAAGTCCTTCTGCAACCCTGGTGCGAGTAACGGTTTTCTGTGAGTGCTTCTTACTCTGCTTAAGTCTTTCCAGTAGAATGCTGTGAGGATTAATTAGTTAATGTTTATTGAGTGCTGCGAAGCTGCAAAGTGTTATTTAAGTGCTATCTTTTTTTATCAGTCGGGACTTGATTCTGTTTCCACCTACACTTGGTTTTGTATCTGTGTAAATCTGTGTATTGCACTGGAATTGCTCGTGGTTTCCAATCCGGTTCCCAACGCCGAGGCGCTTGCCTTGCCGTATCTCAGGTATCTCAGCAGGCAGGTATCTCAGCCGATGCTCTTCAACACGTGCTTTTGTTCAAAGGCTTTATGGTTCTGCAGACGGGCAGCAGCTCGTGGCGCTGTGACTCAACGATGCTTAGGACGGGGAAGGAGTTTTCCATTGGCATCTAAGAGCAGTGGCTTCTGGTGCCTCTTTTGCTGACTTATTTCAGTGCTAAGTGCAGGGCAGAAAATGTGTAGATACCCTTTGCGATTTATCCCACGCATTGGGTCATTTGAACTTTATCTTCTTAGAGCTAAAACCTTTTTAATAATGAAGATTATTAGGAGCAGGCTTGTAAAAGGTCCATTGGTGAGATTTCCTACTGAGGAGCAAGTGTAGACAGTGGTTTATCTTACCTTGTTTTCCATGTTTATTAGTAAAGCCAGACATCAGATTCCATATATATTAGCAGGTAGGGTTAGGCACATCAGCCAGGTTTACAGACGTTCAGGTGACATTAAATGTGGAACCAAAAGGTCTGGGATTCCACCATTGTAAATCTATAAATCTTGCTAAAAGCATTCAGCCCTAACTGAGTGCTTTGGCTGGAGCCTGTAGTGTGCATTTGTCTCTACGTTAAATATCACTTTTCAAGAAGTGGGATTTTGGGACTAAAGCTGGAGAGAAGTGGGAGAAAGCCATGCAAAGCATGAGTGATCGCACTCCTGGGGGAGAAAGTATGGATGGAGAGCAAAGCAGAACGCGTTGTAGCTCTGTCGGGCTGCACCAAACTGCCTTGAATTTGGCACTGGTGTTTAGTTTTAGTGAAATACTAAAAATAGGTGGATACTTATTTGTTTTCATGTTACCTGCTGAGAGGTTCTGGGGATGCTGCCTGGAGTAGACTGATCACCATAAATGCCTTTAATAACTAGGAAGGCAGTAGGGAAAAATGTGGTGCTGTAAGAGAGGATGATGTGTTGGAGAGTGCAATGCAGTGGGCACTTGGGAGATCTTCATCCATAACCGTTTAAACTCAAAAACAATAAAAAATCTCAGAATCATAGTGAAATAAAAGTGAAATAATATCAGTGAGGAGCACCTGTTGTCTGGGATGGACCTTCTATTTCAGCAAGTGGGGCTTCAGTGGTGAAGCCATGGATGGATGTTCTTCTCTAGCTGCTTTTGCTGCAGACTCTACCTTCTTCCCAAAAGGGCTGCAAAGAGCAGTTTCAAATTGAAATGTCCCACGGTGCTGCTGGCAAAAGGGATCATGTGAGTTTTCCAGTATATTTAACCTTATAATGAAGATTAATATGAGCTAACCCTGCTGGTGTGGTGGAGCTGCTGATGAGTGCTTCTGGTTCAAGCTGGTGGCCCCAGGGAGGGACCAGATCTGCTCAGCTAGATTTGTGGGAGATGTTTGGAAAAGGTGTAGTGCTTAAGTCTGGCAAATTCTAACATAAAATCTTCAACTTCCATCAAATTCCCATTGGAATCCAAAGAAACCGTATCTTTGTAAGCCATGCTGAAGTTGGTACGAGCTGCAGGTGCTTGACGCTTTGGGATGTTTTTACATCTTGAGCCAAACCCAATTTGAGCCAGAACTAATCATGTAGGTCCCATCTTAAAGTCAACGGAGAGAAGCAAGCACTGCTGGGGAGCAGGTTGTCCAGCCTGTACAGGTCATCTAGCTGCGATGAGTCGAACTGCTTGTTTTCTGCCCACTGACATAAAGGAAATCCAGAGAATTTGCCGCAGTAGGTATTTATTATGTTGTAGACGTCTGTTAGAGGGGATGAGTCCCACCTCCGGTGTTTTACCCTGGCCATTTGACTACCAGTTAAGGGATCTAGAATGAAGTTAAAACTTGTTCAGAGTCATCACTATCACTTGACACTAATGCGATGCCAGATCCCTGTTTCCTGTCTGAAGAGTTCCTCAGTGAATTTTCCAACAGTTAAGTTATGCCTTTTGAGCAAGGTTTTCTTGTTTCTTTTTTTTTTTTTTCTTTTTTTCCTTTGGTTTCGTATCATTTAAACAATTGGGATTATTGGAAAGTGCATCTGGTTTTGGAGGCCGTCCCTCCAAATGGCCACGCACATGAAAGCAGCTTGCTCTTCTTCAGAACGAGCTTTGCTGCATCACACGTTCCGCTCCCAACACCCAATATTTGGAATTCAGTGTGGGATAGATAATCCGAGCTTTGCTTTAATAAACCTTACAACTCCTGGAGTGTGAAACTACTGGCAATTTCTGATGGGGTGCAAACTCCAGGCTGTTACCTTATTAAAATGAAGATTTCCTGGGTGCAGGTGGGGTCTCGTGAAAGGGTGAGAACCTCACTGATGGAGCGGGAAGGGGATGAGGTCCCCTTTTTTTTTGAGAGATGGAACTCTGTCTCCACTTGGCTGGACAGATGAAATAAATTAACTAAAAATACTCATTCTTCTGAGGATTTTCTCTTCGACCTTGTCTTTACTAGGGAAATTTTGCAAACTGTTGTGAGTGATGATGGTGCAAAGTCTAACACAGGTAGACCACTTAGTCTTTGCAGAACTTAAACTGCTGTGTTTTCTCTTACACATAGGGCTCATCTACCGTGTGATCCCTCATGAGATCTTTGAAAATAACTGTGCCTTGTCATTATGCATGTTTAACGTGCGGTTAATCAGTAAGAGATTTTCTCTGTAGAGTTATTCCTGACGTGCCATATCCGGAGCACGCACCCATGGATTTAAGATCATTTCAATGTCTACTACTATATTATGCATGGGACTCGGATCCTTTTGGTGCCTACAGTCGAGGGAGGGAAGCGTTAGAGCATCTATTACAGATTCCCGACATCAAATCTGCCTTTGTGTCTGCATTGACTGTAGGGAGGTGGTTGCTGGCAACGCAAGGGAGTAGGTGGTGTGAATCTGCCAGTGCTCTCCTGACCTTAGACACCCGAGGCCAGCTTCAGCGATGTAGTAGGTGGTCTGGATAGAGCCAACTGCACTCGCGTAGGCTGGAGCTGGCCGCTTCTTTTAGCAGAGTTGGAGCCGGCTGTAAACAAGGGTGAACAATTTGTAAACATGGTTTTCTAATCTAGGTGAAACTTTGTGCAGAGGGGGAAAAAAAAAAATCCCATCTTTGAGTCCAGGACCATGAAATCTTACTGTATTTAATAGGAGGGAAGTTAATGTCTTAAGAAAAACTGGTACCCTTTGTACTGTTTTTATAGTGGCAGGTGTTAGTTAATAGATTTGGGGTGGGTATATTCTTTAAATAAATACTTTTTTTGAAAGCTATCTCTGAGCTGCAATTCTGCCGCTAGATAAGGGATGCTAATGAATGTCCTGTCAACCAAAGATCATATCTATTCCCCGAGAGTTATTTCAGTCTCTGGCTCCTTACCGCAGCTTTGGTTCTCTTTAGGTCGTGGCAGTCTTTGATACCCATCCTTAAACGTCGTAAGCTCATAATGTTTCTGTGTCACTGAGTTCAGTTCCTGAGTTCAGGGTTTTGAAGCTATCTGCTGTAGGTGGTGAGCAAAGTGGTGAGTATCTCTTCCTCAAAAAATTGTAGACAGAACAGAATCCTGGGAAGGATGGATGGAAATCTCATCCATGAGTCTAGTGTCCTGAAATGCTGGTGCTGGGAGCACTTGCGAACAGTCCTGGAGCCGATTCCTCCATGACCATGAAGGACATCTCCATGAAGCAGAGCCTGATCTGTCCTAGTGGAAGGTTGCAATGGCCACAGGCTGGAGAAGCTTGTCCATCGTTCCCTGCTTAGGTTGCTGGGCGGATAGTGGAATATGTTAACAGTGCTCCAACACTCCTGCCCCCTCGCCCTTTGGGCTTCTTTGGAGTAAATCCATCTATGAGCAGGTTTGGTTCTTGCACCCAAATTTGAACGGTGACAAAACCCCTATGTAGCTTTGAGCCAGTAATATACTGCAAAGCTGATGTAAAGGGAGATCATCTATTACAGGAGACCCACCCAGTATAGGCTGACTATATTTAGAGATCGTGGACCTAAATCTAACATAAATTGAGCACGAATCTGGAGTCGTTCCACGTGCTCCAGGGGAGATGCTTTGGATTCACGCTTGTGTAAATGAGATAAAAATCTGGCTGCTTCTCGAAGATGGCCGGAGAGAGCGTGAATGAAATCCCCAGCAAAAATAGAGACTTGCTCTCAGAAACGAGCCCCCCAGCTGGCAAGACTCGTCAGAATACTGGAGCTATTGAAAAATGCTGCAGACAGAAAATGAATTAGAGGATAAAAAAGTGAAAATGAGCTGGCAGAATCTTTAGGTGACTCATCAGGTGCATCTTGTAAAGTCTCTTTCTGAGAAGTAATGAAATCGCATGTTCTAACAATATTTGCACTGCAGCAGGAAAATGCATAAATATTGGGATCAATTAATGAAATTAGATAATTTGACCAAAAAAGCCATAGTGCTGGCTCAGAAACCATCCCTCTTCCTTTTTGCTAGTCTTGGTGCTTGCAGTTGGAGAGGAATATCCTGTGGTTTCGTTTCACAGCTAAGATACACGAGACCTGGGCAGCCACAGGGTTACTAGGACGCTTTGGGTAGTCTCCTGCAGTTCGAGAACTTCCTCTTTCAGTCCGTGGAAGTTCTCGAGCTGGTGGGCAGGCAGGTGCAGGAAAGTTCTGGTAGCTGTCTGGGCATGCAGCCTCCCACCCTTTGGATTTTAGGATTGGTGAGGGTAGACACATCTTGTCTCTGCCAACCACAAAGATTGTCTCTTCATGTCCCTCAACCTCCATTTTTCAACTGTAAAATGGGGCATAATGATTTTCCTTAAAAAGGGAAGTTTTCCTCGGGAAAGAGCCCTGAGGACAGCCTGTGACATCTAGATATCCCAGTAACTCATCGCACGCAGTGGAGTTCATCACGGAGCTTCAATTCTGGAGTGAGAGCTGAATTTGGAGTGAAATACTGGGGTTTCTAGTATCAGTGGGTCAATTTATGCTATTTATAATAGAGTAATTACCTTATTCCAACAGTATTTTAATGGATTTGAATTTGGGGAAGGCACTAAACCTCAGGTGAAGAAGAATGGCAGAATGGGGCTTAATTTATACCGTAATAACAATAAAATCTTAAGCGTGAATGCCTGTATTGCCGAATATGCGCGCGGCGCTCGGGTAGGTATTTTGGTGGGTAATCGTGAACTCTCCAAGCAAAAAGAGCTGTCGCCGTCTTTGGATTCATCAACAGCAAGAGCAGAACTCATCAGGTTAGCCTACCCTTGGTTTGGCACTGGTACAACTGTTGTTGGAATAATTTGTCTGCTTTCTGGCGTCCTCGATTCAAGAGGATGTTGACAAATTGGAAAGATGTAAAAGAGCCACGAGGGTGGTTAAAAGATTGGCAAACACGCCTTGCCAACGAAACAGCCAGTCTCCTGGCTCGGATGAATTTTTTTTTTTTTTTTTTTTTTTTCTTTAAGCGAAGGTTAAAAGGTGGCTTTAGCAGCTCCAGGTACCTGCGTGAAGAACAAAAATAGACAGGGCTGGAGACTGTCAGACAGAGGTGTAACACAAGCCGGTGCCTGGAAGTTGAAGCCAGACTTGAGCTGAACAGAACAGTTCTTAATAGTAAAAGCAATTAATCTGTTGTGATAGTTTACAGGAGACCTGGTTTTTCATCCTTCTCTAGAATTATATACCTCAAAATGGGGATTTTTTTTTTTTTTTTAGATTATAATTTGCATTTAGGTGTAATTTGTGGAGGAAAGCCCTCTGGCTTTATTAAGCAGGGGGCAAACTATGGGTTTATGTATATGCCAGAGCATCTTTTGATGTTGTGCACCTACTCATTAGCTCTACCTGCACCTCACGTACGATGTTTCTTCCTCGGTGCTCATAGATCTCCGCTGTCTGAGCCAGATTTGAGGTGTTTTGATGCTGCTGAATTACAGTCAGTAAATAACAGTAGGCGTTCGTGAGAGTTTTAAATGAGATTTTTCCTCTTCACGAGCATTTTTTCAATGCGTTTCCCTGTGAAAAATGAAAACTAGCGGTGGTTTATTCTGAATCCAGGTTTTATTTGAAGAGATACTTCTTGTATTTCCCTGTGGGGCTTGCTCCACCTTTGTTCCCCAGCGAGCCTCAATTTCCGCAGGAAGCTCGTCCAAGGAGAGGCTGCGCTAAATTTACCTTCAGATCTACGTGCAGCAGAGTTACTGAGATAATTCTCGACTCGTAAAGCTTATAGCAGAGCGTGAAGTCTGGCTGTTGTTATTCTTTCTTACCATTCAATATAAGAAAGAATATCTTCTCTGCCTTGCTGGTCGTACTGGCCACACAGATTTGAAGGAGCTCGGCGTGTGTAAAGGATCTTTAAATACATCCTGGAAGGATGCAGAAAATGAGTCTGTTTTACAGCAGTCCCTCCGTTCGTTTACTACAGCAGCTAAAAGATGAATATTTGGGGTTTGGTATAAAACTACACTGCCCGTGTTTTTTAAATGCAATGTTCTCTTTTATTTTTCTAGCTGTGGGGAGCTCAAAAAATAAAGCAGGTAATACGCTTTTTTTTTTTATATTTCATGATTGTTTTCAACTATTGCTGCTTTTTTCCTTTTTGCTAACCGATGCTGTCCTCTCCTCCATTACTGACTTTGCCAGTTGCTGTTTTGTCTTGCCACAGAAATGTAAATGCAGAGAACACTGTTGCCACCAAAGAGTCTGATTTTTTTTTTTTGTATTTATATATTTTGATGTCTTCATTTTCTCCTTCCTGTCTAGTCAAGAGATTTCTTGTCTCCAGTCTTTTGAAAATAGTTTGACAGTTCTTTGGTAAGGCTTGTAACTGTGTCGTACCTTCCTCCTGTGCAGTCCCAGATCGCTTGGGGATTGATTTTTCATCCCCAGCCAGTTAATGCCAGTGCAACCTCCTGGGCTCATTGTAGAATTTGGTAAAAATGGGCCAAGTGAACTTTGTTGTCTGTTTATCAGTAAAACCGATATAGGATTTCCGTGGAGGTTGGGCTGTCCACAGCCGCCAGCGTTGGCTGAGAAGCTGCGGATACATGTAAAGGTTGAATTATCTGGCAAATCCAAATCCCGTGGCATGTGAGGGGATTTTATTTGGGTGACCCTTATGGTGACAACCGGAGCGGGCCATGCCTGCACGTTTTTACCCCAACTCAGCCGGATCCTGAAGCAGCATTTCAGGTTTCCTATGATGTGCCGTGCGGGCTCATACCTGCAGACGGGGAAGATGTTCCTTGGTCTGAATCCGTCCACCGTGGCTGAGCCACACAAGTCCTTACAGGGGGTCTCCCGCAACCCATCCCCTTCACGGGCAGCATAAAGTGATTTACACCCTCGCTCCCTCCCGAGCAGGCAGTCCTGCCCTCCCACCCCCCTGCCCCAGCGAGGGCTTTTCCTTTCTTCCCCAGGGCAGAGTTTCAGCCAGGACATTAAGCTGCACCTCGGTGGAGATGCTGAAAACAGGCAGGGACAGAAAACAGTTTTCCCTTTTCCCCTCCTAAATCTGCATTTCCCCCCCCGGGGTTAAGGTACAGCAGTGGGTGACCTTTGGGGACATTACAGTACCAAGAAAGAACCACTTTCTATATTTCAGGTTAAATTATTTACTTCTAAATTATTAACGTATGCTAAATTATTTAAGGAGAGGGGAAAGCAGCGGTAGGAGGAGGTTTTGTGGCAGCTGCCGAACAATAACTGCCTTTGGTCGGAGCTGCAAAAGCAGGGAGGGTGCCGAGACGCATGAAGTCCCCCGGTGCTCTCGGGCTGAAGGTGCTATATCTGTAGAGGCTGAGCGCTGGCTTCGCTGCGCCTTGCCAACTGTTGCTGTGCCTTCACCGTGTCTGTTTGCTGACTGTTTTACAGGCCATCATCCATCCCGATACAAACGAGACCATCTTCATGCCTTTCCGAATGTCAGGTATAGTATGTCCTGATCAGACAATCATTAATTTTACTGGGAATTTGTATAATTTTTTTTTTTTTTCCCGCTCCTGTTTTTGAATTGCATCTTGTCAACATTGAGACCAAGATCAGAAAGGAATTCAAATGTCTAAATCCTTTTGCAATCAGGGAGAATTAGGATCCTAAAGCCTATGTGAGATCTAGTGCTTAATATTCTCCTTTCCTTCAGATATTTTAACGTGGACTCAAGCTAATGTCTTTTCTGGCATTTTTGAGGTATCCATCACTATAATGGGCATTTTAATTTTGTAGTAAATAGCAAAGCTTGATGCCCAACGAGCAGCTTAGAGTTTTACTCTCCAGGAGAGAATGGCATGAGCCCTGTTTTTCCATTTGCAGTGGTACCTAATAGTGGGCCATGGCATTGGGACCCCAGGAAGAATCAGCTTGTCTGTGGCCTAACTGGGCTGCTTAATTATTAAATTGTCACCTCTTCCTTCCCATTTTGGGGTGTCCCTCTGCCATGCACAGGTCTACAGCTACCTCTGCTGTGGGTTGAATAGCTCTCTTGAGGATGCAAGTGCAGCCTTGGTCCTTTCCCAAAGGACCTATTTAAATAAATAGGACCTTTTCCGTATTTTTGGGGGGAACATCTTCACCTGAATACTGGGCACAGGGGAAAATTAACAGGGTTGGTGGGTTTTGTTCTCCAGTTCTTTGAAGAAGAATGATGTTGAGGGTGAAGTGGAGGGGAAAAAAGCCAGGACCCACTGCTTTGCTGCTGTGTTCTGGTTTTTTTTTTTTTAATTTTTCTTCCTCTCAGGTCTTTGCCCTTTCTGACTGTAAATTGGATCCATGAGGCTTAATTCAGTAATATTGGTAAAATGCTCTAAGACCTTCTAGTGGAAGTCATAGAGATGAATTATAATTAGCACAAAAATTGGCAGACTTAGCAGGGGAAAAATGTGAAGCATTTGATTTTTGTGGTGCTCAATAAGATTTGGGGTAAAGGCTTATCTCTAATATAGAGAGCTTTAACTTACACCTATGATTAAAATAATCCCTCTCTCCTCCAAGATGCAAATATACTTTCTTCAGCTTATATCCTGTTCCTTTTTCTACTGACGTAGAAATAAATGAGCTCTCCTGGTATAAAATCACTAGCGGAGAGGTTGATAAAGCAGATGGTGAAAAAGAGAGGTCCCACCTATGGTGGCATGGTCCTGCTCCTTAATTGGCATGGGCTCTGCAGCTTGTTAGGTGGCTTCATGAGCGTCTTCAGTGTGCTACCGTGGTGGGACCAGGCTCAACAAGAGGGGAAGGGGCACAGAAAGCTGGAGAGTTTTCTCCTGGGTTAGTGAGGGTAGGTTGTGGGAGGGTCTGATGAGCAACAGAGCTGGCACAAGGGAGGGAACAGATTGCGTGACTGAGCTTGGGAAGGGGGGCAGGATCTCCCCCTTTCCGTGGCAGCAAGCCACTAGGTCAGCTCAGTTAGCATCATCCAGCTCCTCCTGGTCCGGACCAAACAGCTCCTGGTCTGAGCTGTCATCCCTTCGCTTCTGCTGATTTGAGTTTTTGCTGGCTGCCTAGCCCAGCTCAACAACAGGATGCCCTCTGAAGTAATACCACTTACTGGCACAGACTGGGTTTACTGAAGTAAACTTTAGGGTCAAGATGTTGTAAGTTTTAGGGAAACTCTTAGACCGCAACCCAAGAAAAGCAAATAGAGGATAGGAAGGAGATTGGGCAAAAATCAGGAGGCTGCTCTAGTTGATGCTTGGTGCATCAGGTGTAGGTCCACAGATGTCCCCGTGATGGTACGGAGCTGGTGGAAGTGCGTGCAGCCCGTCATGCCTGGTGTGGCTTCTACCCTAAACTGGTAGATGTCTTAGATGTGATTTTTTTCCATCCCAAAACTGTGTATTAAAATGCATGCATCTCTTCTTTTTTTTTAATAGGTTACATTCCCTTTGGAACACCCATCGTAAGTATTTTAACATCTCTCCCCGCTTTGTTTGCGAGTACCAAGAAATGCATTTTTTAGCACTCGCAGACGGTTCTCCAAATTCCACCTTACCTCCTCGCGACATGTTCACACAGGGTTTCCACCTTTCCCATCGCACATTAGCAAGGGCTTTGCCCTGTAAAACCTGCCCTGTGGACGTTGTGCTTGAGGTTATTTATCTATTTTAGTCGTTTGCCCAGCCCCCTGCAACATCTTCAGCTTTATCTTTCCCTTCTGGAAAGGGAAGACCAAGATGAGCTCATTGCCTGCAAAATGCAACTTCTGCAACTCTTGGATTTCATCTTTGGACACTTTTTTTTTCATTTGCATGTTTTACAAGTCGCTTCCTGAACGTGACGAGCTACAGCACGGCGAGGCCGGTGTCGTGCGCTCTCGTCTTGATTAATTAAAACGGCGAGTGCTTTCCGTGGGGTTATTGCTAAGGGCGTTTTTAGTTTGTACTTGTTATTGTGAAATTTGTAAGCATTTGGGTGCTCTCGATAGCGAAAGCCAGAAGGGAGATAATTCTGCCTGTCTTCCTAATGCTGAAAACTCATCTCGTCTTCAGGAACAGGAACAATTAATTAACCCCATTTTATGGATGGGGAAACTGAGGCACACAGTTTTGCCCCAAATCACCCAAAGTTGATACCAGAAGGTAGTTGGTCCTCCTAGCCGCCAGCTCTTGGCTCAGCTTATTAGATCATGCATATTAAAATGGTTGAAGGAGCAAAATCTGCTAAATTTAATCTTCCTAAACCCAGTGGACCGTGGCATAGTACTTGCTTAAAGGTAACAATCCTTTCCCAAACGACGATAGCGGGGTTGCTAGCACCTAAAAGCAGAAATCGTCGTGGCTGTTACTATTTGTTGTCGTGCATAAGGGTCTGGTGGTAACTTTGTATGGGGCATTTTAAAAGAAAAGGTTAAACAAAAATGAGTTAACGATCAAATTGACAATGAAATCGGCCCAAATCCAGAGCTGTCAGAGGAGCCGAGAGCTGTCAGATGAGCCCAATTTCACTAGCTGTAAAGGATAAACTGGAACCTCTTGTCATTTTAAAAAAAAAAAAAAAAACCCAAACGTTTCAAATGTTAAAATTAAAATGTAACATTTATGCCAATCGATCTGTGAAATTTAGTGACAAAATTGGCAGCCTGCTCTAGCATAAAAACAGTTTGAGTCTTGCATTTCACATAGGGGGATGGGATTTCCTCAAGAGAGACTTAATGTGCCTGCGGTGGGCTCTGGCTGAGCGAGCGTGGCTGTCCTCGCCCGCAAAGCCATGCCGGCGTGCCATTGCACCCGCGCTAATTGTCCTGGTATTCGGGGGTCAATTAAACACCCCGCATAGATTCCAGCAGAAACGTGATCAGATTATGAATTAACAGGTTTACTGCCTATCAGTCAATACACGATGCTGCCTATATACATGTTGGGTTTTTTTTTTCCCCCTATAGCTAATGCAAAATAATTCAGTATGGTTTAGCTCATTGTGAAAGAGATTAAGGTCTTGCTGAAAATAATCGTTTCTTTTCTGGCCGAAGCAGCTACTCCCTTGACACAACCAAATCCTGCGGCTGTTTATTCTTTCCCCGAGTTGCAATTGTTTGCTTTTCTTTTTAGCCTCCGTCCTTTCCGTGCTCAGGTTTATGGTTCGACCCCAGAATCGGTTGCAGTGGCAGAGTGGGAACAGGATGGAGTATATGTAAGTGTAGGGAGAGTTTGGGTTTGCCCACCTAGATTTCAGTCCAGGAGGGAGCAATTCCAGCCGCTCGCATTATCTCCCTTTGCTGTAGGGGTGAGATGTGCCAGGTGGCTGCTGGGCTGTAGCCTTTTACCCTGGGTTTGTGTTTCATCCCAGGGATGAAAGGCTCCAAGGAAGAAGATTTATCTGCATTTAGGAAATTCAGCCCAACACTCGGGCAGTGAGGATGGAGCAGAAGCCGCGCTGCTGTTCCCAGCTGCCACCCACAGCTTTAAGCACCTTATTTTCCCAAGCCATTTAAAAATGGGGGGGTCTTGTTGAGGTTTTGAAGAGTGTAGAGAAGACCCGGGTGTTGCAGATGACTCTTGCTGACACACAAGGCAGGACTTGGGGCTTGCAAGAGGAGAGCTCGTAATGCAAACGCACCGTAAGGCTGCTCAGAGCTGACAGATGTCCGAGCGGCAGCTTTAGCCCTGGCTTTGGGGCCACGAAGGGCCGTTCACACCTGATAGGCAATTAAATTTTGTAGCTGGTACTTTTCTAGTGTTTAGAAGCTTTTTTTATTTTGTTTTCCTTTTTAGTTATTTTTTCCCCTGACAGTAATTAAAAGTGAAACTGTACATTTCTTGACAGACTCTTGCACATATGGAGAGTTTGCATTTAAACGTGCCTCTTTCAGTCATACAGATTTTGGGTGCTCTTTTTTATTTATTTATTTTCCTCTTTTATTTTTCACGGCACTCAGCTTCAGCTGATAATGTAAGTAGCTGCCTGCAGACTTCCCTCTCCTCCGGAGCCTCATTAGCCCGCTGGCTTCAGGGGCGTAAGTCAGTCCTGGGTTGAGAGGGTTCGTCGCCTGTTGAATTCGTTTGGCTAAGACTGGCAACGGAATAATTAATGACAAGATCCACATATTGAATGAAAGCGGTAAATTAGTGTAAATTGCACAGATTGGCGCTCGGCCAGCGTACAAAGTAGCTGTAACTTCACGAAAGGCTGTAGGAGGAAAAGCTGGAGGAGGAGGAGGAGAAAGGAATGAAAAATAAATGAAATCAGGCCTCCCAACCCTATTACCCTTTTGTTTGTTGTTATTTCTCTCTTACGTCCTTAAGCGTAGAGTTGCCTCCTCTTCAACTGATGCCGCTGCAGATGTGCGGAGATGGCTTTAGTTTAGCCCTCCGTGCAGCAGGCTCTCCGCGCTCTGACAGGGAAATTTTCTTTCTTCTCAGCTTCTGTAGGGATAAACTTAAAGAAAATGGTGCAGAAGACGGTCTGAGTGTGGGAGTGAACGCACAGCCTTCTTGCCCAGATGCCTCGAAGACGTTTCAGTTCACATGAGTGTCCTGAAAATAAATGTATTTGGAATTAAAAGGAGTTGTTCAGTCTTTATACTCTTAAGAAAGATGCAAGTGTGATTTTGCAACAAGAAGCCCATCTTCTTCAGAAACTATCAGACATTTAAGGTGCAGGATGGGCGAAAAGGGCAATGATGTTAGGAAGTATCTCATCTTACCTGTTTCTTACCCAAGAACTCATCCTCCTGTCCGTGTTTGTTGGGTTGATTGTTGAGAGTCCCCTTGCTTTGCATCCCTTTCCTCTTCTTCAACTTCTTACGCTTTAAGAGGAAAGATTGCCATAAAACAAGGTAGGAAGGAGTCTGGCAGTGCTGCGTTTTCTGTAAGAGATGGAGCCTTTAAAGAATTGCAGAGGGTGTGCCTGTGAGGTGTATTGAGACGTCCCAAGGATGCTCTCAGGACTGATTAGGCAACGTACGCGTGTGTGGCCTTGGGTGCTGCGATGGGTGACCTTGCAAAGCCTGTGGCATCTCGCATTCACGCAGCAGCAGGCAGCACCTGGCCAGATGTGCTGGGACAGGCTGCCGTAAGCCTCTGGGAGACGGCGATCATCAACCTGAGCTCGTAACCCAAGCAGGAGTTTTTGCAGCTCCAGATATGACACATCAACAATTCCCTTCTCTTAAAACAAAATTCAGGCTCCTAAACAGGAGCACATGTGCTTCCAGGTGGCACTCCTGTCTTCAGATGTTCAAATCGGATTTCTTTCTTGTACTTGAAACAGCGAACGTGCCAAAGGAAAATAAGAAAACCCCTCTTCGCTGCCAGTAGTAACAACTTTGAACTCTTGCATTCATGCAATGTTTGTGTATTTCTCCAGAAATACCTGGATTAAAGAATTGATTATATTTTAATGAACTAATCTTTGGACAGTATCTGCTGCCAGACTTTTTTCAAGGTGCGTTGCAAGCAATAATTAAAGATGTAAAGCTTTCACGGGCAGCTACGTTACCCAGTTTCACCACTGGAAAATTGAGTGACAATAGGCTGAAGGGAAGTTCAGTGACTATAATGAAATAAAGCCCTAAATGAAGGTAATTTATTCAAGTCATTAGAAAGAAGTTTGCTGTTTGCGTGCCTAGAAGAGCACTGAGAGCAAACCAACGATGCATTTGCTAATGAGAAAAATCTCTTCTCTTGCAGGTTGTTGGTCTTCTCTTGCCCAACCAGACGCTGGCATCCACTGTTTTTTGGCAGGTAACACTCGTCTGCCACCGTGCACTGAACGGGTGGAAAACGTGACGGACGGGAAAGCAGCCGTTGACTTGTGTCTAGAGGACAAACTGATGCACGTGGCTTTTCTGCACTGGCAGTGCTTTAGTTCATGGGGAGATGATGTGGCTGGATATAATCAGGGAAAGGTTTGATAGGTCTGGAATGGGCTGTGAGCAAACTGTTGGGTCCGCTTTCCAGCACCCAGCAGTTTGTGCCATTGCAAGGGAGATGCAAAATAGCCCGGGATCTCAAAATCAGCTTTTTGGGCCCATTTTGTACAGGTGTAAATGATTGCATAGTGTGTACTTCCATGAAAATGTAGGCCCTTTATCTGCTGTTTTGAAGACACCCTGTCAAGTAGTTGGGATCTTCCTTGGTGAATTCCCGTTGGAAGTGCAACGTGTGTGCAGGGCTGGGGGCTGCGGGAGGCTCCGTGCCGAGGAATTTTGCGAATAGCTGTGCGTTGCAAAGGCAAGAACCTCTGCGTTCAGTGCGCTGCAGGGGGTTTGGGGAAAAAAAGTGTGTGTGTAGGGAGGCGTTGGTGTTATTTCGCATTAAAATTCTGGGAATTAAGAGTAAGGGGAGGAAGCGTGCACGTGAATGAGTTTTATCCATAGTAAACACCCCACTTAAGTATAATTTCAGCACTAACTGAAATGCAAAAACAAGTTACTTTCAGACTTATTTTTAGTTGCAAATGTCTTTTTATTGTCTACAGTGTAAGTGATGATAGAGAATTATGCAGTTAAGAAATATCAAAGCAGAATGGGATCTGCCTAGTGTGTTAGAAAGACTGCAGAATTGAGAATATATTGGTACGTGCCAGTACGTGGAGAATATATTGGTACGTGGTTTGGTGTATCTAGCTATAAGTTGTGCCGTGTGGCTTTACCTGCTGGGAGTGGGATAGTGGCTGGAGACATCTAGACTCATTCATATTTTTGAAGGCAACTTGCCTCACCTGTTTTTAGACATCTACGATGGAAAAAGTTGGCTTTTGGAGAAGTTACTCTTGCGTGAGTGAGGAGCGAACCAGCCCGGATAGCTGGCTTGGGCTGGGTGCCTTGTAAATGGTTTACATGAGGAGCTCCTGTTCCCACCATCACGGCATAGCTGGGAGAAACTTTTGGCTTTAAAAGGATGGAATAATCCTTTTAAAACTAGAAAGAAGATTTCAAACACAGAACCAGAATGAGCCCACTCAAGGAGGAAGTCGTAGCAGGCAAGTCCGGCAGTCGTAGCCTGTCTGAGCCACTGCCGCTTGACGAGTGGCTCTCAAACTCTTCCCTCCACCGTGATGGGCACGTGGGTCACCCCTTTCTGGAAAATGCAAGTAGGAGGAGTAGCAACCTGGAGAGGCATCACCCAAAAAGCCCAGGAGGGTGTCCTGGGAAGACAATGGAGTCAAGAAACGGGTAGTGGGGATGTCTTCAACCTAAAGACAGCTTAAACTCTAGCTTAAGGACAATATCTGAGTAGTGTGTCTACCTCTCTCTGAAAAAGAGATTTATCCGGGTAAATAGCATAGGATTTAGGGACAACGCATATTACTGCATTAACAAACACTGGGTCCTATAGGAGCAGGCTCGTACAGTGAAGCGGTTGTTGCTGATGCCCAAAATGTACATGTCTCAGGTTAGCACTAGCCTGGTCCTGTGGACCTGCTAATGTAGATATGAGCTGTGGGGGTTAAAAAAAAAAAACCCCGCATCTCGAAAACTGAGGCAGATTTCCAGCACATATTGGCAAGCTGACTTTGTAATTTTTTTTTTTTTAAATTATTATTTAAAGAAAACAAAAAGGCAAGGTTTGCTTGGTCCAAAGTTCCAGGCTAGGGAAAAAAAAGGAAAAGCGTGCTCTTGGGCCATGAACTCGGCGATGACTGGGCTGATCCCCGTGTTTTAGTGCCTTGTTTCACTCTCTCCCCTCACCCTCACTTCATTCCTCCTCCTCCATCTTAGTTCTGGCCACAGCTGGAGAGGACTCCAGTTCTGGCATGCTCTGAACTGGTAACATGGTGTTTTGGGGATGAAAACTATAAAGTTCTTTACATTGCCAGCAGTTGCTGTGGGCAAAACCCCTTCAGGAGTGTGGTGCTACTCATCCCCAGTGGCTGCCACGCTGCTTTGGTGACAAATCCTGCTCCAAAAAGTTGAGGACAGAAACACCAATTTAGTGGCATCCGTATCCTTAAGATGGTACATCTGCTCATCTCCTGTTCCTCAGCTGAAGCCTCCTATGACCCTCTGTTTGAGAACCATGGAGCTTAATAAGTGACTGATGAAATGGCCACTGGGCTTACTGCTACGTCTTAACAGCAGTATGGATTTGGTGCTGATGAAAATAAAGACCAATAGCACCGAGGTGTCGTGTGGAGGTGGATTGGGCCAGGAGAAGAGTTGCGCGTCAAGCGTGCAGGGAAAGCAGAGCTGCCCTCTGCGTGCCTTGGGACTTCTGTTCCCCACTTTGAAGGGCATTAAATCAGATGTAGGACACGCATGAGCCTTTGAAAAGAGGTGGCAAGTTGTGAGCAGGTCCAAAGGGAGATGAGTTTTCCTGCAGCACTCCCACATTTATAGATTTTTTTTAATTTTTGTGAAGTTATGTTTATGCCTGTCTCTTTTTGTTCCCTCTTTAGTGGTTGAATCAGAGCCACAATGCCTGCGTCAACTATGCAAACCGCAACGCGACAAAGGTGAGGAGACCCAACATATGCAGCGCGCGCAGCACGTTAGGTCTGTTTTGACACGGAAACATAAGTCTTGTCTCTTCACTGTTAATAGAAACTCCGGAGTCCTCACTGTGATGAATTTGTAGATTGGCCATTCTCCTGTGTAGACTTCCATTTTAAACCTCAGCTGTAAATGGCATGAGGATCTTGAAATCACTCGAGGCACATAAGTGTAACGCTCAATGCCTTTGAGCTGAACCGGTATATAGTTCTAACTGGTAAGAAATGGTTTAATTTGGTATGCAAATGAGCACAAAGCAAAATGGTATCTGGGATTTTGGATAGCAGAAGGTGGCTCTATGATCATGCTGCTGTCTCCCGAGGACTTTATATGTGCTACCAGCAGTGGTACTGGGAAGTGGTGGGGCTGTTCCTGCTCTCTTCCATCGCTTCAGCCTTCATTCATCCCGTGTTGGGATGTGGGAAGCTCAAGCTGGGAAGCTGGGTTGGAAACCATCCAGCTCAATGAGATAACATTTCAAAGACAAATATTTAATGTGGAGAGTTTGGGGTTCATCACTAGTGTATAAGAATGCTAATTTTGTACCATTTGCTGAATTTCATTCACATACTTCCTTTAAGCTGCTATTATTATGATTTTAATGCCAATTAATTTTCCATTCCCTTTAACCTTGTTCATTGGGCTACAATTTTCCTTGCTTTTGCCACTGCTAGATGACAGACCATGTGTCACAGAACAATATGACAAAATTAAACCTGTCTCTGGTTTAAAACAAATAAAACAAAACCAAAACAAACAAAAAAGCTTGGTTACATCTTAATAACCAGAAGTTTGTTTATTGAAAATATGTTTTGTTTTTCTTTCCAAAGCCTTCTCCGACATCCAAGTTCATCCAGGGCTACTTGGGAGCTGTCATAAGTGCTGTCTCAATAGCAGTGGGTAACGCTTTATATATTTCACTACTAAGTAACTGCTCCCTTACAGTAGTACTGCAGTGCTTTTGAGGTGTTTGTTTGAATTGCCAAGCATGTTTATCTTTTAATTGACAGAATTCAGTCTACATAACCAGAAAATATTTTAACCATGAGGTGTCTCTGTCCATGCATGCCCAAACTTTTCAGCAGAAGGAGACTTCTACCGCTGATGGCTTCCAGCACGTTCTGCACCGTGCGCTGCCTGGGTCTCTGCACCGTGGCTTTGCTGCTGGGTGAACTCAGATTATCCACATGTGCATTAACTCGTGGTGAATTAGCCTAGTCCAAGTTGAAAGAGTGACTTTGAGGCTGCAGAGTGATAGTGTGACAGCTGCCATGCTGAACAGAGGCAGGCTTTTGGAGATATTCCTCTGGTGGGTCAGCACCTTGAATTGAAAGAACCACGGTGCTCGAAATGACATCTTTCACCTGGAAACAGTGTGTTCAACTCGTATCTGAAGTAATCTATGAGAGGAGCTTTTAATATGGGTGGTCTTGTAGTGCAGTCGTCAGGCTTTTAATACCCAGATTTCCCAGAAGCACAAGTTGACATCTTTAGCAGGGGCAGCTAATTCCCAAGGAAGCAGGTACATTTTTCAGGAGCAACTTATGGAAGTTATTTCTTACATTGGGTTTTCAAATAAGCCTCTGAAACGTATAGTTGTACCTTTTCTGCTGGGACATTAAAGATCCTACAGCAGTTTGTATTTTTTTCCTCTGGCCAAGCCTTTTTTCCTCTTTCTCAAGCCACAGACATCCATTTCCAGGCATTTTTTCTGCAGACTGTGCCATGGGAGGAGGTCAGCCCTCAGCCTGGTCACCACATCGTTTGTACCCAGGTTCCCCAATTCACCTTTGGAGAAAAAGCTGCATGGGCTTGTTTAGACTTCTTTAGAAGGTAAAATGTTTGTCTAGAGCAGGCTGTGGATTGTTAGGAGAACTGTGGAGGCAGGAGCTCCTGGCTGGGAGCTGGCAGTGAGCAGTTTGGCACATCAGTGGACAGCAGAAAGTCTGCACAAAGCGTATCTGTGTTCTCCTGCAGCTGCCAGACAGCTTTGCACCAGTGGCAGCAAAGGGGGTAGAATTGGTGAAGTGCCTTGCAGTTTTGAGTGGAAACTCTCCATTTTATTGGATATGCTTCTGCTTGATAGTTTTCCGTATTGCTGGCTCGGCTTGCTCGCTGGTTGCCGTACTGCTCCTCTGTGTCACCTGTATTAGCCCTTCACTGCAGAATTAACCCAGACTGTGCACAGAGACCAGACTTGCATTGGCGTGAGCTCCCACGCTTCATAACCCCATGAAGTTGTGTCCCCACCAGCTCCACGCTTTTGCAGCTGAAGTACAATCTGAGTCCCCATCCCACCAACCTCAGCACTTCTGTTAGCAGCCGTTCTCTGTCCACTGTTTCCCAGTGTAACATGGAAGAGCTGGACTGTCCTCCTCGGTCCTTAGGTCAGGATTTTTTCCACCTTGTCAATTAGTAAAGTGAAGCTCTCCAGCTTGATGTGCTGCTGCCGCTCACAACCTGCCTTCCAACCTCCAGCGCAGCTGCAGCAGAGGGATGATGACTGGTTCCACGTTGTTGGCATTAATGCTCCTCTCCATTTTGGCAACAGAGGCAGATAGAGGGCAGGAGACACGGAGAAGTGATGTTGGCAGAGTTTTGTCACCCTGAGAAGCTGACAGGCTTTGGTAAGGAAACCACTTGGGCGGTGAGCGGAGATGTCCATGTTGGGACACCTGATGTAGGTCTTTAAAATCTCTGGTTTCTCCTAGGCTGACTGCAAAGGAGCTGAAGCAGAAGGATAGGTTCAGAGTGCAGAAGTGACCATCAGTGGTGCTGTGAGAAACACTCTTTTTCTGAAGCAGTGTGAAAAACTGACAAGACTTGTAGATAAAAGAAATTACAGCAAACCAGCAGCGGCCTGCTGTTACTGCAGGGTGGCTGTCACCGCTGGTGACACGTGGGTGGCTCATCAGTCTGCTGATGGTAGATCAGCTCTTCGTCCCGTGGTGGTTTGCACCTCCGTTAGTTGTACCGTTTGCTCCCTGGTGGTGAAGGACCCGGTGGTCTGTAGAGAGCAACAAGCTTTGAATAAATGCAGAAACCGAAACGATGCTGGGATTTATCTGTCCACATAACTTGTAGGTGCATCTCCAGCAGCAGCCCCAGTGCCTGGTTATCTTGCACGCCTCGGCTGGCCATTACAGGGACAGTTTTAAAAGCACCACAAGGAAAGATGATGCCACGGTATTCTGTAGTTACAGCATTTCAAGCTTGTGCAAGAGGAAATCTTCCTTCAGTGGTGCAGATGCCGAGAAGGTGTTGCTGCTTTCTTGTGTAAGTGCCACGATGCCCCCACCAGACTGGGCTTCCACTGGGATGCCCTTAGCGTGTGCAAAGAGTACCATGAGCTCTGTAATAGCAGTGGGTTTGTAGCTCTGGTGCTCTGAGAGTCAGAATGTTGTTACGGGGAGGCAGGAGCTTTGCTTAGATCCATCGATGTAGTTGGGGGAGCGAGGAAAGGCGGCAGCCTTCATGGATGCTTTCTCCTTCCTGATGTTGGAAGGAGGTCTGCTTCCAAAGTGGAGCATGCTATGGCACGTAGGGTGTGCGAAAATGAGAGGAAGTCACTGTGCACCGATGTCGTCATGTAGACGAGCCGTTGGGGACGCTACCGACGTGTGTGTTACCGCAGAATAGCTTGTGTCCTGATAATCCTTAGCACCGCTTATTGCGTGCTCAATTCCCGATGCAGAGCAGCTCAGGGAAAATCCTGCAGAGCAGGGAGTGATTTTTATATTGTAAATATCTGGATTAATAACCAGCATCTCCTCAAGCGTTTTTTTTTGTTTTTTTTTTTTTTTTAAATGATGATGACAAATAATATAGAAATAGCCCTGAGGTTCATTACGATGGATTGTAAGGCCTCAGCCCTCATTAACTGATCTCTGCTGTCAGTTAGCAACAAATCACCTCCCAGTGTGAGCCTATTAGGACCAGATGACCTGAAAACAAGTGCCACTGCCTCCAGTGGTCTGCTGAGACCCGGTATTAATTAAAGCGAGCCCCTTCCATGTTTGCAGTTGGCAAGCGACGCGGGGAGAAGGCTCACGAAATGACAGATCAGTTGACTTGTGATTGTGCTTCCCATCGTCTGCAACCTCCGTGTCTTTATCTAACGAGAGGGACAAAAAAATTGCTTTCTCACGCATACAGAAGAGCAGATTTTGGCTTTACACTTCTTGCAATTAAACTAGAAGTCTTAGCAAATCTTTGCAAATAACCTGATTCTTTTCCCATTTTAGAGAGAGAGGAATTGCTGTCAGAGAGAGTCAATGCTTCTCTCTTAGGTCCAGTGCTACATCTGGGACTCCTGATTTGCAGCGCTTCAGGATGAGTTTTTTGAGGAATCAATATTCTTTTTTTCAATATTTTTCAGTATTTCAATATTTTTTCTCCAAAATTCCTTTTTTTTTCCCACCTACTCCCAGCTCAACACAATTCACAGCATAGCTTCAGGCAAGGAAAGCTGTGCCAGGTCCAGAATTTTATGTCTTCTCCCATGCAGTACTCAGGTGAAGCCATCACTTGAAGTAAAGCTAGCAAAGACATCAGAAGGGATAATTTTAAGACTGAGTGCGAGGAAAAAGGTGAAAAGGCTGAGATAACAGATCTCTTCCATCTCTAACTTCTTACGTGACACTTCTGCACCGTCTCTGCCACCGGGCACATGCCAAGACCTGGGCTACGCACTCCGCACGAGCAGGCAACATCTCCGAGCTTTGCTTGCGGCAGACAATATGTTTAGAGGAGTCTGATTACCGTTAAGTAACCTAGATTTCTGTTTCTCCTTCTGTGATTGTAGTTTATTTTTATCACATTCTCCATACACCAGCCTCCTTCCTGCCTTTTCTTTTGATTGCTTTCGTTTTACTGCTTTTCCGAACACTGAACAGTAATTGTTTTGGGGGGTTTTTTTAAACAATTGAGCGGATTCCTGTGATTAGGCCTTATTTTCTGATATCTGGCTGCTGTTCATGATGGTGGTGTACGAAGCGCAATTAATACCAGCTGGTTTTCCTAAGCAAGGCAAACAAAGGCAGAGAGTAGTAAAAAGACTTGAGAAAGACCAAGCATATTTTAAATGGGTTTTTTTTGTCCCCACAAATATTCTAGCGCCAAGAGCTATACTGATCGGAGGGCTTGTAATTATACAGAAACCCTTTTCAGCAGGCACACACACACGCACACTCTTGCTCTCTGCTAGTTTTGTCACGCTTTTAAAAGGTTAAAAAAGCTATGTAATCAAAACCAATTTTATTGTTAATAACTGTTTTATACGTGTTTTATAAGTAGGTTTCTTAGTTTCAGATCCAAACTTGATTTTACTGTATTGCTGATCCCTTTTGCATCTGATTCAGCTCTTCAGTACTATGGTCTTAGACTGTAACTTCGGTTTGAAGTCAGAAGTGATTCTTGCACCTGCAATTAAATACCTGCAAATTAAACCAAATCCAGGCAAGGGCTGTGAGCAGACGCTCTCTGGTTTCTGGGTTCTCGCTGGTGCTGAGACCAGCAGACTGGAGACCGCTGGTGTTAGCCCAGGGGTTGTCTCACCTGGAGCCCATGGTGGGGAGCCGTTGGGTTTCTCCATACGTCCTCCTTGAAGCATTTCACAGCAGTGGTGTTATTGCCGTTGGTTTCCGTAGTCTGGATCAGAGCTTTATACATCAGGTTTTTAATTTCCACGATCACGGCTTCGTGTTCTGCCAAGACCGGCTCCAAATCTTGCTCCTTGTGACGTTGAAGACCCCGTGCAGACTCTTCAAGGGGTTTCTCTCTTCTGCCAGTATATTTGGCCACGTATCTGACGTCTCCCAGTAAGCAGTGTTTTGTCGCTCGGCTTGGTGCCCAGGTCATTAGCTCGTTGTCCATCAGTTGTCCGCTCCGTGTACCCCGGAGGTGCCACGTACATCGGTACTGCTGGCATTGTCCTCCCCTGTTGACGGGATGGGCTCTAGTTAGACCGCAGCAAGCCTGGCAGGCATACAGAGTGTGTTTTACATATATAGGTGTATGTGACTTAACCAGGGAATGTCTATCGTGACTGCCTAGGCACAATGGCACTGAGCTTCCCCCTCGTGGTAGGGGTTCGATTCTCCCCCGAGGAAAGGGGAAGCAAAACCACGTGTTTTTGAGATCAGGCACCTCTTAAGTGGAGGGACGGTGGGGTTTTCCCCAATTAATAAAGTAGCCAGGCTCCCTCCTTCCCCTTTCAAATATACTGGGGTTTGAAGGCTTTTATTAAGTGCAAGTTTGGGATTTATGGTCTTGTCAGTACAGAGGCAAATAAATACGTTGTTCTCACTTAGCAACCTGAGCTAAATTCTGACAAAAGTAGGTGTATTGTCGTCTTTTGTATAAAAGATAGAGATGCAATGTCAGGTAACCATGACTGCCAGCCAGGCTGTATATTTTGTAATGATCCATACACTTAAAATGTACCTGCCCAGGACTTGAATGTTTCCTTTTGGCTTACCTTACCGGGTAACCCTGGGTTAAAAAAATCAGGTGATTAATGCCATTAATAACTTTGGTGCTGTCAGCTACTAATGACTCACCTTGGAGTCACTGCTGGTCGCGGTGTACAGGAGGGTGTTTAAAGCATCTCTTCCCAGGCAGATCCAGGTCTTTTCATTTTAAAAGTGCCTCCGTGCTTCCTGACCCTAAATCCTGACTCCAGACAAGCCAGTGGAGGTAGGGAACCAGTGCCAGTATGGTTTAGTGATGCTCTGGCTTACTGTATGGTGTGCACCTGGTGCTTTCACAAACTGTGAAAATATATGGAGTTAAACTTGAATATGTATAAAAACAAACTAGGCTAAAACTGGAGAGAAGCAAGACAGTTTTAATGACCTAATCTGGTTTGCTGAGGTATCCCGTGATACTTATTTTCCTTGGAAAAACGTAAGGGAAAAAAGCATTCATATAAGTCAGTTTTAGGACCCCTGATACTCTTGATCTTGGTTTGTGGATTCAGACACGTTTTCATCCAGCGAACTGCTGCAGCAGTTGGAGGTGTTGCCTCCCTTCAGCTGCTCGTCACCCCTCTTGTCCCGACAGTGGCTGTGCAGAAATGGAGTGTGCGAGTTCTTCTTGGCTTTGGGCAAAGAAAAAGATGGCTTAGGTGAATCTGTGGTTGCAACCAGCAGAGCCAAGGTGGAGGTTAGTCCCTCCAGCTGCCTCTGCCTACCTGCCCACTGAAGGCTGGTGCCTCCACGAGCCCACAACAGGAGTTCAAAGAAGAAACCAGCAACAATCTGCTGAAGCTAAATGCAATTAGATCACTTGGACAGGAGCAAAGGGCAGAGGTCTCGCTATGGTGTAACGTATGTGCTGCAGTAGCCTCCAGCACACTGTACAGGAGCCCCTGCAGATCTTTGGGGTGCCCCTGGGAGGTTGGGCTTCGTTCTCAGCTCTGTTGCACGGTTGGGAAACAGAGACAGAAGCTACGTGACTTGGTGTCGGGACCGATGTAGGAAGCTCTTCAGAGCAGAAACTCAAACCTAGATGCTCTGAGACTCAAATTCCTGCTCTCGCAGTGGGAAATCACTCCTCTCTGATGCAGGTGTCTTAGTAAGTCATCCTGGGGCAACTTTCTTCTGTACAGTAGCCTTGGTGATGTTATTTCCAAGAAAATACAGCTTTTTGGGGACTCCTGTAGTTACTGTAGGGTTTCTGCAAAGCTTCTGAATTCTTGAAACACTGTAATTTGTCTTTGAGATTTTTGGTTGTATTCCCTCGGGGTTAATAGATTATAATTTGTGCAGGAATCTTAGCTGCAGTCGGAACTGGTTGAGCACAGAGGTTACACAAAAATTATAACTCCTAAATTTTATATTTAGCTGTATCAGAAAAAAAAAAGTTGTGTAGAAGTTTAATCAGCAAAGCCCTGTGTGGGTCTGAGAGATCAGATTAAAGCAGAGGCTGCTTCTGGACAAACGGACATTGCAAAAATGATATTTTTAAACAAGCTGAATTTCCCCCCCAAAAAAGTTAGCATTTGGCAAAATCAAAATGTGCTTTGTCTTGAAAACATCCCTTACAATCCAAGATGTTCTCATGACCCCGTAGGATTTCAGCCAGAAAGATCTTCTTTTTCTTCTCCTAAAGAAGCTGAGAGGTGAAGACTGTTCAAGCCTAAGATTATTAGCCTAAGATATAATATTAGCATTGTAAAGGTTGTGTCACAGCCGGCTTTGGCAATACCTGCCCTTGCAGCCCTGACTCCCACAGCTCAGCGAACTGTATCGCTGGTACCATTTACAAGGGATACGTTTCCTCCGATAGCGGGTTTAAAAATTTTCTGACGCCGGGGAGTGAGAGTAGTAAAAAGTTACATTTACAGGTCTGTCCTTTAAAATAAAGCTAGGCGATGCTTGAGGGTGTCTAACCAAAGCTAGAAGGAGAATCTAAGAACTTTAATTAGATGAATTAGAGTTGTGCTGGCTCATTACACTTATAAAATTCATGAGCAATAAAAAAAACAGGATCTTGATTTTGTTTTTTTTTTCCCCCCCCATGTTCAGGAAGGTCAGGAGCTTGTTAGACCAAGTTTTCAGTCTCAACTGCGTGCGACTCGGGGCAAGGAGAGCATCCTCGCCCGCAGCGCTCCGGGGCAGCAACCCTGCTCCTTCCCGTGCCATCAGTGCCACCGGCCATGGGTTGTTCCTCCTTCCCCGCTCCCATTGCACGCTTAACTCGCACACACACACACACGGATGCAATTTTTCACTCTCCTCTCTAGGTGGAGGTGCCCCTGTGGATTTTTCTAATCCCAGCTCCTTCTTCCTGATAATTGTTTGTGAGCCGTGTGGAGCGGCTGCATTGACAGCCTGCGAATTTGGTGTGATGCCCGTAATCAGCTTGTGAGACGGGGCGGGAGGCCACCCACTGCCCTCAGGACTATCCACCACTTAGGGCAGTAAAGAAACACTTAGAAGCCGGAGGAAGTCGGTGCAAAGTAGGGCGAGGGATGGGAGGGGATGGAGCACGGCCGGGCGACTCCTCGGAGGTGAACCGTTGTGGGGAGCTAGGATCAGGAGGAAAATCACAGTAGAATGGAGGAGCTGGTGATAAGCTTCTGTCTGCTGCTTAAAGTTTTTAAATGAAGTGGTGCCCGGCTCTAAAATGTGGACATCTGTGCTCAAAACCTCCCATTTCTGCACCTCCTCTTTTCTAATGATTCACAGACACCAAGTCCAGATACCAGAAGAGACCAGAAGAGAGTGGTATGACCACTCAGACTGGAAACTCAGCCTGGCGATTCCTCCATCGAGCCCATAAATCATTGGAGCTGTAACAGATGTTTCCTAAAGGCACAGCCTCAAGCCTTTGGCGTAGTGGAGGCAAAGACACTGTGTGCTCTAGGGAGGCACCCGGTGCCCGTCACCCTGCCTCTGGGCTCAGGAGTACATGGCAACTGCCAGGTCCTCGCCGACTGCCGCCTTCCAAACTCCTTGTGCTTCTCTGCAGCGTTTTCTGTCTTTGTTTCACTGGTGTGTCTTTGTTTCACTGGTGTGTCTTTGTTTCCAGTAAATTGGTTCTCATCCATGCCCTTTCCTTCCGCCCCAGCCCAGCCCCACAGCGCCTGGGTGTGGGGTTGCCTCTGTACAGGATCCAGATGCATGGAAAACTCCATGTTGAAACAACAACCTCTTGTCTTGGGCATGGACCCCCGCCGTCTTCCTTTTTCCATCATTTGCCAAATCAAGTTTGTCTCGTTATCGGCATTAATCCCCTCTTTTCCTGCTCATACCTCTCCTGCAATCTTGCTTCTTTCTCAAGACTACACCATTTTCTTCCATTGAAGCATCCAACTGTGGGGCTACTGCGGTCATCCCTTCTGCAGTCATCTTGGGTGTGATTCAAGTTTCCTCCTTTCCTTACTCTTGCTCCTCTCTAACTTGCTTCTCCACTCAGATTGTTATTGCTTTCCCTTCCCTAATACTCCTCCATTCTGTTCTCCTTGACTTGGTAAAGCTCCAGTTGGTAAACAGCCCAGTTTTCCATCTCTCTGCCTCCGTCTTCACCTCTCAGCCCTAATGAATGATTTTTTTCCTTCCTTCTCCTAATGCTCTTTTCTTAAGTTTGGTTGTATGGGACTCATCAGATCCAATTAGTGTTCTAATTCAGCAATCTGGTGATTTGAGGGCTGAAGGATAAGCTGCTTTGGAGCCAGTCCCTCCTTCCAAGTTGACTTTCTAAGTCACTTCGAGGAGCCAGCTCCAACTGCAGTGGTCAGGGTTGCCCCAAGGCTACTGGAACCTGGAAAAGTTGAATCCCTTAAACCAGTGGAGATCTCACCAACGTAGTTACTGAAGTCTACAGAGCTGCTCAGCGACGTTTAGGTGGCATCATCTACCAACCGATGTCCACCTTGCTGACTGGACTCCTAATATTCCTTTATTTTATAAAAATTCCCTCTCACAATTAAGTGAAATAACTTCTTGAATGCTGATGTGTTTACTGCTCTAGAACTGGTTTAAGAAGAGTAGGGTTAGACCTTTGTCAAATGGCTTGGTCGTTGCCAACTTTAGGCATTCAAAAGCCATCGCTCAGGCTTCAAAAATCTTAGCAGTCATAAAGGGGGGAAAAAAAAAAAAGCAGGGATTTTTTTAAAAAATTCCTGTGCTTTTAAAATTCATGTCTTGGCGGACATGAGGTCAGAACTTTTTGAGACAAGAAGGAAAAGAAAAGGAAACAGAAATCTTGGTTTATTACTACACGGTGACTCTGTGACGGTGTCTGATGGTATGGCTTCAAGTACGGCAACGCTGCAAACTCTGTCCTTCTGCTGAGATAACGTTGTTGATGCTGAAGACAAAACCGGTAGCAAAATAAATAGCAGGAATTCTTGGCACTTGAAGAAGAGGGAGGGAGGAAGGGCAGAGGCGTAGTAGAGCCCTGAGCAAGGTTGCTCTCCCATTGGCAGCGTTCAGCCCCGGTTTCTCGTTGCGGGATGTTAGCAGCCGTCGCGGTGTAATGTATCCCCCGCGCCCAGCTTCCCCCGGCTTGTTGAGGTGCTCTGTCAGCCAGATGAAGGAAGTGCTGTGGAGAAAGAAACCTCAAAAAAATAGGCAATTTGAAAAAGCTGGATGTGTCCCCTAATCTAGGTCACAGTGCAGGAATATCCCAAACCAGTCCTGCACCGAAACCAGTACTGCAAATCCATGCCCAGAGCTCCCAGCTGCAAGGAGGAGAACTTGTCTTGCCTGAGTTGAGACATCACCAGTGTAGGTATCTTCATTTGAGCTCCATCCTTGGACTCCTTTGATAGTTAGCAGGGATGAATGGGCACTGTTGGGGACATTTCGCGTGAGCACCCGTAAATGTCTGTCTTGGGAGGAGAATAAAAACCCTTAAAAAGGCTCATTTCTCTGCGCTGGGCTGCGAAAGGAGCCCGTAGGACAAGAGGAAGCAGCCTCAAGTTGTGCCAGGGGAGGTTTAGATTGGGTGTTAGGAGAATTTTCTTCACCGAAAGGGTTGTCAAGCACTGGAACAGGCTGCCCAGGGAAGTGGTGGAGTCACCATCCCTGGAGGTATTTAAAAGAAGTGTAGATGTGGTGCTTAGGGACATGGTTTAGTGGTGGACCTGGCAGTGTTAGGTTCACGGTTGGACTCGATGATCTTAAAGGTCTTTTCCAACCTAAATGATTCTATGATTCTATCACGTTTGGTGTGATGAATCCCACCTGACTCTCTGTTACGTGTTTGTACAGAGCCAGTGTTGTAGATCCCAGATCTGTGACTCAGGCTGTAGGCAGGGTGATGATAATAATAATACTCCTGCAGTTGTTTTCTTAGTGATGAATTTGCCTCGATAGTCAGCGTTCTTTGGCCAGCCCCTAGGAATTAAACTCATTAAGCTCTCCTTGTTGATGGCCCTTTTGCTTACGGTGGTCTGAGATTGAGGAGTACCTGCTCGTGGTTGGATGCTCTCCTTGACCTGTTTACCCTCATCCCACTTCATAACCTGCGGGAAAGAGTGGCTAAAGCAATTTCAAAACTGTAAAAAACAAACCCTCATTAGTTTCCTAAATCTCGTCCTTGTGTTGGGAATTTGGGAGATTGGATTTAAATCTGTAGCAACATTTAATTTCATATTCACAGCGGGGTGGTTGCTGTAAGTGGAGGAGCGAGTTCATCTGCAGCACCAAATTGAATCTGAAAGTAAAATGCTTTTATTACCACTAGCCTCACAGCGGTGTCTCTCCCAGACTCATCTTTTCTGTTTCAAAAGCTGCTGCTCCTCCACTTCACGGTCAAATCCTTCCATCAAACCTACAAGCAGAGGCTGCAAACCCAACAAAATTTGTCATCTACACAGATGAACTGTATCCAGGCTATAAATACCTGAATCCATGGGGCAGTACCAGCAAAGCCAGGCTTAAGACTGTCTTACTTCTGCTCTTAAAGCCACCTGTTCTAGACTGCTTTACAGTTTCTGGAAGCATTCAGATTTTGCAAATACGCATCCCAGCACTAGGAAAATGTAAAAAAAAAAAAATATCATTCAGTCATTTTTGAGGGGGAAGAAGATTAAGACAAAACCCTCATTCTTGCCCAGACTAAGAAGAACCACCGTGGTTCTCTTGGGCTCAGTGCTAGAGTCACGGTGGCTGAGGAGAGGAGGAAGGGTTGTTGCTTGGGGTCTTGGTGAAAGCCTTGTGGGGCTCTGGAAACACTCCATGGGTTTTGAAAACCGGCACTCTACTTATGCAGGGCTTACCCAGCAGTTGTGCTTCTCAACATCTTCCTCTCAGCCTCCAAAAAGACGAGATGCAGTGCGGATGCATGTATAATGTATCAGCTTGCAAAATATGTTCTCCCATGCTTTGCTTTTCTTTTCTTTTCTTTTCTTTTTCTTTTTTTTAAGGCCCCCAAATCACTATTTGCTGGCAGGTTTTTGGCTTTGGCTGAATTTTTTTTTAATTTTGCTGCATTTTTGGCTGAAAACTTTTTGGCCAGGCATTGCTAAAGACTTCCATTTTCGGCCTAAAATTCCCAGTTTGGGGCTGTTGGGTTTTGTTTGCGCATTTGGGTTTTTTTGGATGAAAAAGAGAAAATATTGTAGGGGAGACTAATTTGAAGACAGAAGTCATTCCTTGTGAATAGGTTTGTTTAATTAATAACCCCAGTTCTGCTTGAAACAAATTTTTATGGAAATTCTCCGACTATCGCTACTATCCAACCACGCTGAGGCTGACGAGGCAGCAACTCTCCTCCGTGCTGTTTATATTAACATATGCAATGACTTAGATCCCTGCAAAACTGCAGAGAGCTCTGCATTATTCAAGTGATGGAGGAGGCAACAAAAAAATGATCCATGGTTATAATAAACTGCCTGCTATTTCTTGTTTCTATTAATAGCTCCTTTATAACCCAAATGTTTGCAATGGAGTAGGGTGGAGTAGTTTGCACAGACCCTGGGAGGAGGAATGACTTGTGTTGAGCCAACCACCACCACTGATATTTGGCTTTTTCCTAGCTGGGTGGTGACTCCCAGTCCTAATGATTTTGTGCTGGATGGGGAAAATGCCAATGAACTGGGTAAAAATGCAGCTAAGGGCATTTCCAGAAGGACTGAATGGCATTGCAGTGGTTTCTAGCCTGTCTTTTGGCTGGAAGGGGTTTAAACCCAATGGTTTGGTTCAGCCCAACGGTTGGGTTCAACCCTCCATTTAAACCCAACGGTTGGGTTCAACCCAACGATTGGGTTCAACCCTTCATTGGATAAAGGGTTGAACCCAACACAGCTAAACCCTGCAGTGTGTGTGGGGTTTAGTTCTCAAACGCTTCTGCATGGGGAGAGACCCCAGTCTGTCCCCCTGAAGAGCTCTGCTGCTGTCTGCAAGCTGTGGCATCTGCCCTGCTCCTTGTAGCTAAATATTTCTGCTTCTCTGTTGTTTTGTTTTTTTTTTTCTATTCAAAGGTGGGCCTTAATGTTCTGGTTCAGAGAGCAAACAAGTTTACCCCCGCCACTCGTCTCTTGATCCAGAGGTTTGTGCCATTCCCTGCTGTCGGTAAGAAATAATGCCTTTTCTCTATATTCAAAGTGTTGGCTGTAAACCTACTGGTGGCTGAAAGCCACTGGGATGGACACCTAACTCCTGTCTTCCTGCTTTACGCCGTCGCTGCTGTGTCTCCTCGGCAGTGGGTCCCTGAGTTGGTGCAGACAGCGATGGGATGGTGCAAAGCAGGATTTCGGCAGGAAAACGATGCAAAGCTGCTGGCGGAGGCAGCTCACAAGGCTTTATCAAGCTGCACTTTCCACTCTCAAGCAGTTTGAAAAATGATCGGTGTTGAATCGTCCTCGACCGTCCAAATTCGAGAGCGTTTAATTTGCAAGATCTGGTTTGAATCATGTCAAATCAAATCTTCAAATAAGCAGTAGTGTTAGGGTTTTTTTACAATAAAAATGCAATGAAATGCTCCTATTCTGGATATACAGATTTCTGAGAGCCACTGATTAAAAAAAGACCAAAGTGTGTGAAGAATTAAGGCTGCTGCTGGCTTGTTGGAGCACAAAATAAACCCTTCTGCAGTTTATCAGCTAACTGCTCAGTGTTTGAGGGAAGGGACGTGCTGGACTCAGCCTTTGCTGAAGCCCGTGGTTACAACGTTCAGCAAATGATGAGTTATTTTAGCTGTGAAGAAATCACCGGTGGCATTAGGGTAATTTTTTATAAAAGCTTTTTTATTTACAAAGATGGTGCAAAAATTGTCCAAGCATGGAGGAAATCAGTAAACAAAGGGGTTTTGCTCGCTGTTGCAGGTCCCTTTTCAACCATGTTAATGCAAAACTTTCCTTTAAGCTTTTCTTTTTGCTGTGCAAGGGCCATGTCCTCAGAGCTTTGCTTGGGGATGCCGAGCCTCTTTACCTAGCTGTTTCTCTCAGTTTCTCTGGTCTTTCTGCTCCTTTTTTTCCAGAGGTCTGTTCTGACCCTCCAGCCGTCAATTCCTGAGTTGTTGGGGTTTTTTTTCCCCTTTTCTGCCAGAAAAACAGCCGCTTGCCCTGTCTGCAGAGCAGGGGGTGACGGGGGTTGTGGTCTGTAGGTTGCACTCGATCTTGTTTCTGAGCACTTTGCCTGTACCTAGGAAATCTGTGGACATTATTATTGTTTTCCTGGAACTTTCCTGGAATATATTTTTAGAGGGTTTCAGCTTTCTTTTGATTTTTATAACCAGGAGGGCACTAGAGGTGAGCGCAAGACCCAGGAGGCAGCTCCGAGGCTGGGTTTGAGTCAGAAACGCACGCGGGAAGTCTTTGCTGCCAGGTTTGATCTATTTTCATACCAAGGTGTAAGGAGAAAGAGGTTACGCTTGTCTCGGCATTGATTGAGGACCCATAATTAATTTGTTTAGCGCGTAATTAATTCTCTAGTTCTTATTTTATTTGTGTACTGTCATGCTTCGTTATGTGCCAGGACATCAGGAATCCTCCCACTAATTGCTGTTTTGTGGTTTTGAAAGCTGCGAGTTACTGGTTTGCAGACCTGGACAAACTGTTTAATTAAGATGTGTCTTCCCATTGCTTTTGAACCACCAGCCGCCAGCAAAAGGGCAGAATTTCACTTTTTCTACGTGAAAAGCCAGATGCTGCTGTAAAGCTCTTGCTCCGTTACCATTAAGCAGTTTTCCCCTGGCCTTTCCTTGCCTCCCTCTCCCACCGACCTTGGCTGAGCTGTGCTGGTTGGTAGCAGCTGGAAAACTGGAGGTATGCATGAAAGCTTTATGGTCTCTCATCCCAAGGGGTCATTAGAGATGGAGACTTGGGGAAGTGCAGCTACTGCTTGGGTGGAAGGCATCCAAACTCCTAGCAGACATGTCAGAAAGACTCTTGTAAAGCCTTGGGAAACTGGGGTAGGCACTGGGAAGACTGGTCTGTGGGTCTTATGGCCCTCAGAGATGCCCCACATGTTGTGTCTGTCTTCTCTGGGTCATGCAACAGTTGTCTTTGCCCGATGAACTAAACCATATCTGCAGAAATGCTGCCTGTAGGGCTTATTTAACATAAGTGGTTCTTCCTTGAAATGCACTTTCACCATGGGACCCCGAGATGAGTGCAGGGCATGGGGATGTATCTGCAGGGGCCTCCAGACCTCACTTGCGATAACACAGACTGTGGCCAGTCGTGAATGTACCCAGGTAGCTGGTGCAGGCTCCGATTGCTCTGATCCCCACGTCGCAGCTGGTGGCACTGGAACAGGGTGCCGGGAGGTTGGACTGCGCCCTCACCTCCACCAAAGGTCATTTGTAGTGGCTGAAAATTACAGGCTGTCCAAAAAGTCCTCCCCAGCCCCAGGGGATGGATCCAGCAAACCATCCTGGGTGGAAGAGCTCATGGCGATGGCCAGGGCTCTGCATACCCAGTGGCTGGCTTGATGCAAGAGGGGTTCGTGCTTGACGTTGGCCACCCCGGAGCAACATCTGGGTGGTGAAGTTGTTCTCCATGAAGGTTTTCAGTGCAGGAGAAGGGAAGGAGTGTGTCCGTGCTGTGTTCTGGAGAGCGGCGATTCCCAAATTTGAACAAGAAGGGGCTTGACCTTTTCTTGGAGATGTAGATGGTGAAGGACATAAATGCCCAGGGTTATTGCAAAGAAACCAGTTTACCCACTTCTCCCCAAGCACTGGGTGCGGATAGCTGTCACGAAGGTGAGGGGTGTCGCTGGTGATGGTACGCTTTATGCTGGAGATGTATGTGGCTAAAAAAACCCACAGAAAACCCCAAAAAACCCCAGAAGTGGCATCCCAAACCTGCTCCGAAGGAAGTTAAAGCTGGTAGAAAGATACACGTTGGAGCGAAAGGATGTGAGGAGGAGGAAGGATTTCTTCTCCTTGGGTTTTTTTTTTTTTGTGGGTGGGGTTAAAATTGTTAAATGCGTTTAGGTGGTGCACAAGGGCCTGTTTAGTGCGTGGAGAGCACCCTGGTTTAGAAAGGATATTTATACACATATAGAAGTAGGATAGTGGGTTGGTTTTGTATCTGAACCCAGTTTCTAATATGTCGCTAAGTGTTTTTACAGAAGTCGTTTCCAGGCTATATTATCACGTTTTTTTTCCAAATTCTGCAAATCAAATTGTTTACATATATATTTATTTATTTCTCATTCCCCCCTGTATTTGAGACTTCCATACAATCCAAGTTTACCCATAATTAGGAGCTTTTTCTGCTTTCTCAGGGTTTTGCTGAAGCAGAATGGGAGCAACTAAGACAGTTGTTTGTCTCAGACAAACAGGCTGGAATCAGGTTTTGAATTTGGGCCCTGGTCAATGAATCCTAATAAGATCCAGAGACTTGGAGAGGCACCTAGCTGTGGTGGGAGCTTCTGGTCTGGACACCCCATCGTGAGTCTCACAAAAGCCTTGTGCCAGTGCATCCTGGCTTGGCCAGAGCATCTCTGCTGGCGTGTTTTTATACGTTCAGTCTTGGCTGAAAGCTAGAAGGACGGGGCATGTGAGTGTTAAAAAAGAAAAAAAAAAAAAGAGGGGCTAAACTTGCTTTAAATGAAATGTCTGTTTTCTTTTTTGTCTTGGATTAGGGAGCTGAAGGGTTGGTAACACAGATATTTTGATAGATGGGAAGAGTGGTCCGGTAGTTTGAATATTAAAGAGAGAGACAGAGTGTGCGTGTGTGTATGTTCCTCTTATTCTCAAGTGTAAAGAGCATTTGTCACCACAAATCATCCTTGATTGCAGAGAGCTGCATTCGTATAGGGCTCACCCACCCACCACCCTCAAAAAATTAGACATTTGTTATATGACATGAATTGAGATTAATTAGCGAATATTAACCCATCAAGCAGTACAGAAGCACATTTTTGGAAGCAGTGGTACTTGCAGCAACAGTGGGTTTGTGTTAGTTCTGGCTGGAAAGTTTGCAACAAAATGTGGCTGGAAAATGCCAGTTTATCAAAACGAAAACTTTTATAGGAATGAGCAGCTTTTCTTTGGAAAAAATTAAAAAGTGCCTGGGCCCTGGAGAGGAGCTGCATCTGGGAAGGATCTTCCTCAGCCCCAACTCTAACACGTTACTTGAGGAGCAGAATTTGGGGTTACCTCGAGAAGGCTACAAAAGCCATAGGCTGGGCAAGGGGGGGAGGTGTCAGAAAGGATCCCAGAGCTGCCACTGCCTCCGCTGTGAATGCAGGGCTGATATTTGGGAAATGGGAAAGTTGGGAACCAGAGTTCTCCAAAGCGCTGCTGGTTTGTGTTGCAGTTCGGAAAAATATTGTTAAAGCAAACAAGCAGGTCTCTAATAGAAAATAAGTCCACAGAGCCATTTTTGTGCTAAAACATGTGAAATAAGGGCAAATAGTCAGCAGGACCTCTACTAATAGAATACACGTCCATGGAAACAACCCAACCTTGTCTTATTTGATTAAAAAAAATAATTCTGTCCTCTTTAAGAGCTCAGATCTAAGCTGTTCTTCATAGCTCTGTAAAATCACTTGCAGTGTATTATTTCCATCATACCTGCTAAAATCCATTATTTAAGAAGACTTTGTCTGCTGGCTTAGTAAGGGGAGTTAAAACCAGCTCTGGGATGTACCATCAGAAGAGGCAGCTGTCAATCAGCAGTGACTGGTTGGCCAAGACCAACTGGTAGCCCAGTGCAAGGACATGTTTGACTTAGTAGATTAAAATGTCGGGTGAAGAACCACTGTGGGAGTTGGGAGCATGTCCGAACACCAACATTTGGAAATACTGGTATTTCTTTGCGTCAATACGTTTCTGATTGTGGCAGCACATCCTTTTGCAAGTAAAAGAAAATTATCTTGATTATTATTCTCTTCTTAGGAATCACATCTTTGTCTTGGTATAAGAGTGGCTCCTTGACTTGCAGAAACTTCTTGGCAGACTGATGCAAGCAAAGCTGAAGGGCTGTCACGGCGAACAGAAGCCTGCCATTTGGTATTGACCAGGGCTGTGTTGCTAATCATCATGCTTTTCTCATCCTCAGCTAGTGCCAATATCTGCAATGTTGTCCTGATGAGGCACACAGAGCTGGAAGAAGGAATTGATGTTTTGGACAGTAACGGAAACATTGTCGGGTCTTCCAGAATTGCTGCAAAACACGTATGTACCTGTGATGTTCCCGGCAAACACTCGGGTGAGCTTGTAGACAACTGGCCTTCAGGCTCAACGAATCCCACAGCCGTAGGAATCGATGACTTGAAAGAGCTAGAAATAGATGAGCTTTACCCATCATGCGGGAAGAACAAAGCGGCAAAACTTAATGCCTGCTTTGTACCCACGCATGCAGTTGTGTAGCCACAAAACTGGGTGTGCTGGTGGACACAGGCTCGTGTCATGCAGGCAAATTCGGTGGCTGAGCGTGATGGTTTGGAAGGGCGCAGACTGACATCAGGAAGATCCTGTGCTATGATACATTCACAGCCTTAGGATTTCTTTGTGGAAACTTGTAAGCAGTTCATGTTGAATACGAAGCAAAGATAACTTACACCTTTTTCTAAATGAGGGAGACTTCATTTTCGAGCTGAGTAGCTTTTTAACCCTTGCCGTGTCAAAGCTGCATTAATGATTGCCAACCAAAGCTTTGAGAGGGTAGCCAGATGTCTTTATCCTCGTCCTAACACCTGGTTTGTTTTCCCCTGTAACCTTCTACTCTCTGCCATCTGCCTGCAATTATTCCCTTTTCTTCCCTTCTTACATAGTTTTGTCTTCTGAGCATCATCTGATTGTCTGAGGCATGTTGTTTCCAAGTGGGCTTTAATCTGAAATGTAAAGCATGTACCGAAGCACACGCCCAGGCAGAGGAGTTAATAATATAATGCTTGGCATTTCTTTCGCTCCTTCTGTCCAAGGCTCTTAAGGCACTTCATAGACAGCAATTAATGTACAGATTTACAGTCCTCGGCAAGAAATGGGAGATCTCTAATACATCTCCATATTGTTGTTTAACAGGGAGCTTAAAACAATCTGTTGAAGGGCTCGGAGATACTTATTTGAGCCAGTTTTCCTCACTTATATTAACTGGCTTCAGGACCCAGCTTCCTTTCTCCATCCTAATGGTCGAGGGAAAGACAGACAACATAGAAAATAAATATTAAAAGTGAAGGTACTGTAAGTGTGATTTAGGTGGAGTTTAAACATCAAATTTGGAACTTCTGAGAACTTCTGCTCAGCTGCCATCTAATCCCGATGCTTCTTCTGGAATAGCTTAGTACTGGGTTTTGTCATGTAAAATTTGGCAGATCCTCAGTGTAACACATCCGCACCTCTCTGAGACCTTCTCCTGTTTGGAAGGAGCGAGTGGTCCCAAGCCAGTCCCTATGCATAAGTTTCAGCATTTCCATCCAAAATCCATAGTATCCTCTGCCTAGGTCTGTTGAAGCCCCACGCATGGTCGCAGTGCTTGGAGGGTCCCAGGTAGGTGCTGGCAAAGGTGGTTGGAAGAGGTAAATGAAGACACAGTGGTGCTTAAGCACCTTGCTAGAGCGCCCATGATCATCTCTAGGTCTCATCTCAGGGTAATTGATAGGTATCATGCTGCCAAGCAGTTCTGTTCGCTGCTTCCCGGTGAATCTTGTCAGGGAGAAAGCACCAGCGGAGGGACAACCGTAGCTCCGCAGTTGGGTGTCTTCCTGGGAGAGGAGAGCCCTGTGTGTTACGATGCTTTGCAATAAATCACCAGTGATTAAAAAACAGAAACAAGTCTTGGAGCTGGCAATAAGGTGCTGCGTTCCCCCAGCACGTAACTGAAGTTGAAACTCAGTTGAGGGAGGAAGGGTTGAAGCTGCTGCTCAGCCCATACTGAGATATTTCACCTTACAGCATCCTCCAGGCAGCTGTTTTTCCTTTCTTTCTTCCCCCAGACAGCACTAACATGTTTGTGTAGGAATATGACGAGATGTTTGAGCGCTTTTCGTCACATAAAGTGAAATCAGGGAAGCTATTAGGTGTCTCTGTTTATTCTGCTGGATTTGTGACCAAGCATGGGCTCCAGCCCACCATTTGTGGCAACGGAGCAAAAATAGGTTGTATACAAATAGCTGATAGCAGAGTTGAAAGTGTCTGTTGATGCATTCACATATGCAACAGAAGAAAGGCCAGCCAAACCATTTCTGTGCCCACGCGTTGATTGCTCAGTGCAGGTACATCCTGAGATTTGTTTTACATGTGTTGGGTTTGTTTGTTTCTTTTTCCTTTTCAGGCACTGCTTGAAACGGCCCTGACTAGAGTGGTCCTGCCAATGCCTATACTGGTTCTACCTCCAATTATTATGTCCATACTGGAAAAGTAAGTGTTGGGTAATACGAAGCGGGGACCTTTTCAAAGGGAAGGGAGAAAAGATGCTCAGGAGGTGTTATTCATTGATATTTCTTAGCATTGGTCATAGAATCATAGAATAGTTTGAGTTGGAAGGGACCTTTAAAGGTCATCCAGTCCAAGCCCCCTGCCATGGGCAGGGACATCTTCAACTAGATCAGGTTGCTCAGAGCCCCATCCAACCTGACCTTGAATGTTTCCAGGGATGGGGCATCTACCACCTGTCAAAGTTCCATCAAAGACCTTTTTTGCTTATTAAATTTTTCATGTTCCAGCATTTTTGACCATTGTTGGAGGCTGTTAAAGCGTGGTTGACGTGGTTATTTTAAATCATCTTTCTGAGACCCCAGCAGTTTGAGTAACCCTATTCTGTAGGGTCAGTGTGAGCCAAAACTCTCTGAATTCAGTGGAAAAGCGTCCATAAGTTTTCAGTCCTCCACTTAGCAAACACAGCTGCCACATGGAGTCAAACTAAAGGTCTTGGCTCGTGTTCAGCCAGCGATGGGGAGTGTAGGGACTTGCTGACCACATACCGCATCCAGACCACCTTGGCCACTGTTGGACTTGCTTATGCCCTGTTTGAACTCACTTGTAGTTTCTTTCAATAACGTCCTGTGGCTTGGACTTCCCCAGAAGAATATATGCTTCGCGTATTCTGCAGAAATTTGCTTTCCATCACTATTTAAGCCAGAACCTCTCCTGGCAGATGTCTCCGTGGAGCATCAGTGCTGGGAGAGTGGGCAGGAAAAGGCAGGGTTATTATTTCATGTCTAATTATTTCCTATCAACTGTCTCCTACCCCAAACTGCCCTGTCCATTGGCCATTCTCCCACCTTGCTTTCCAATACCTCCGCTTTTTCTTCTGCCCAGAGGTGCAGTGAGCCTGTTAGGAGCTGTTGGGTGCCTGTGGCTCCTTAGGACACCCATCAGCAGCTCATTCGGTGTGAATATCTGTGGGGTGGGGACCACCTTGCCAACTAATTAGTGCATTGAAAGATGGGGGTGCTAAAGGGCTTGCTACCTTTGTCCAGATAGCCAAGCTGGAAGCACTCTTTAAACAAATCTGTTGATAATGGCTGCTCTAAAGCACTCCACTGACAAAGTAAATAGCAATTAGTACGATTAGGGATTGACCCATAGCTTTGGTTAGCCTTGTTTACCCTTGTAGAAACACCCCTGGGCAATCTTCTCTTCTTAACGGAAGGGTCGGGCTTGCTTCTGTAAATTTGGAGTCTGATTTTTAACATCTAAATTTAAAAATATAGATATAGTCTGGTACCCCTCTAGCACCTAGAGACTCTCACCAAGATCGGTTCCTCCTATGGCCTGGGTGTGGGGAGAAACAGGGCAACAAACTCTGTTTTGGAAACTGTAAAGTAAGTTCTTTCAGTCCTTTTCGGCCAAAATACGCTGTTTTCCTTTCTTTTTCAAAGGGACTGTGGTGGTTCCCTGCCGCAGGGCACAGTCTTGGTAACGCTTGCGGCAAGCCACTGTTTGGAGACAGCTGCTGGAGACACACAAGGACAAGGGTTGGATTCCAGTCCCCCTAATTTTGTGCAAAGCATTTGATTTTCACTTTGTGCTCCTCCTTGACAAAAGCTCTGCAGCCCCTTCCCTGCTCCAAGACCCTGTGTCACCCACACGGTCCCCAAGCCCATGATCTATCTGCAGGAGAGGTGCTCGGGAGTGACCGTGTCTTACTCTGGAGTACCTTACTCTGGAGTACCTTACTCTGGGCTTGCTCAAAATCGTGTGTAAGAAGAACAGGGATTGTCACTTATCTTTGTACCCCAGCAACTTGGCAGCTTCCCTGCTTCAAATTCAGATACGTGATTCTAGCCTTTATAATCCCATCAAAGCTGCTTTGCTGTTGTCAGTCGAGAGGACTTCTATTTTCATCTGTCCACATGCCAGACACTTCAGAAATGCCACCGATTTGTGATGTTCTTACCACAGAGCTCTTTCTTTTTGCCTTTCTGTCGCAACTGAGGCTTTGCACCAAAGTGGCTGCATGTGTTACCGCTGGCTTAATACGGGCACTGGTTCCAGTCTAACCATACCTTGGTGATTAGCTCATCCAGGAAAGAACACGCCAGAGGACAAACTGTTTTATCTGTATAATTCAGAGGATCTTTGCTATTCTGGTTATCAACATGAACAGTCAAAAATCTTTATGTGCAAAAATTCAAAGTTTCTAGAAATCTGGTCTATAAATGATTGTCATCAGCAGAAAATGCTGAGGACCATCACGGGTCTTGCTAAGCATCCACAAGCTCAAATAAAACTAAGAGTAAAATTTGCTTTGCACTTGGGGGCATCATAACTTCTTGTACTGATAGAATGAGTTTTACTAAATGCACCTGTGCTCTGTGCAAGACTTACTGAAACTCATTTTATCTGTCAAGCAAATGTAGGCATACAGGAGGTTGTCTTCAAAAAGTCATAATTTTAACTAATAGAAAGACCTAATTCAGGTTTGCAAGAGAATACTTTCCTCCCCACCATCCCCAAATGAAACTCTGTAGATATAAAAATATCTGGGCAGTGATTTTGCCTGCCTAAATTCTACAGGCTTTGTGCCTACTCTTTCATTTTCCATCAAATATCTTTGGATTCTTGGAAGCCTGTGAGTGAGAAACAGCAGGGATAAGGAGTGGAGTGCGGTTTGGCCACGCAGCTAGAGGTGGTATCGCTGTAGGACATGGAAGCGTCCATCTGACATGGAGAGCATCCCTTTCCATAGCCGAGGGGTTCGCAGTCCAGGTGTCGATTCACGGATCTTTTAAAGCGGTTATTGAAGGACACAGTCAGAGGTGAAACCTCGTTTTGCAAAAAAACTTGGAGCATTTGGTGAAAAGTTTAACTTTTTTAACTTAGTAGAATTTTAGTTAGACTAGGGCATTTTTAATGGGAGTCATATCAAGGCACGCATTATCAATTTATTTATAGAAATCCTTACAGTGTCTCCAAATGAGAAAGATGAGAGTGACGGCTTATTATTTGGAGGCTGGAGATCTGGAATCAGAAGTCGCAATCTGGATCCTCTACTAAGTCATTTGCATTTGGGGTTGTGGCGAAGGAGGAGAGCGATTCTCCTGCCTTGCATTTAAGTCCGGGTGGAAGTGGGTGACAGTGCTGCAGCTGGGTGGGAGTTGCACCACCCCAGGAGCGAGCTACGTGCTCCCAGCAGTGGTTTTCGGATTCATAGAAAACCCGCTCACTCGTTTTGGTCTCGGTATTCAAAAAGTTTATTTTAAGTGGCCAGTTCCTGGTCGTCGTCTTTCCACTTGGATCCAGGTCTTTCCTCTCTCTCAGCCATCTCTCCATCTGCATGTTTTAACTCCCCCAGCTGCCTCTCTCGTCTCTTGTGCCATTTTTTTCAGCTCTCTTGGCTTCTCTCGTCTCTTTGCCTGCTGTGTATTTTAACTCCCAGGGCCGCCTTCTCTGCTCTCCAAGTAATTCAATGTTACCTCCCACTGCTGAGCTCCGCAGCGCGCCATTCTTTCCCCATGTTTCATGCATTTCCTGCTGCTTGGACGCTCTGTTGAAGCAGCTAACATATAGAATCAATGTTTATTTTGAGACTACATATGCCATGCGGGGAACACGGTGTCAGTTATTTTGTGCAGATGTATTCTCATTTAAGTTTTATAAATAATATCTGTGTTGGCAACTTTAATACGGAAAAATATTGGTTTCACATCATCTATGAGACGAAGACGACTCATCTATGGGATGTAGCTGACTTTGGGACAGACAATGGAAACTTCAATAGTACCTCCATGTCACAGAGCTGTGGGGACAATTACATCCACTTCATGAAGTTGGACTTCTCGTCCTTCAGACGTTTCCCTTCATTCAGATGCTTCTGTGAATCCTTTTATCTGGTAGTTATGATGAAATTTGGGAAATGTGCAAGTTTCTCCCAGCCGTCATCCAAGACTTCTCCAGTAGTCTTTGTACAGCTTCTGACTCCTTGCAGAGTTGAAGCCCATCACGCAGCTGGTCTATGTGTAGACCGTCCAGGTCTGTGTGTAAGTGCAACCTCAGGTTCTCCTGTAGGCTGAGCTCTGTGGTGGGAGAGCCCAAATCCAGTGGTACTTGGTTCATGTGGTCTGGACAAGTGGTGGACAAGCTCAGTCCACCAGCAATGTCTGCTGTGGACGCTTTGAGCTAATAGCTGGCAGTGGAGATGGAAGAACCTAAGCTCTTCTTATCTCCTCATCCTAAAGCCTCTTCTCTGCCTCGCAGTACAGGCAATCTCAGAGGGTCTGAAGTGCAGCAGAACGTCTGAGGATGGGCTCCAAGAGCTCATGAATGTCAGGCTAGACAGGAGGAGGCCCTAGAGCCGACTGTGTAGTGTTTATGGAGGAGAGATAAAGCTGGAACTGTAGGCAATGGGCAAGAGCTGAGAGAGAAGCAGGGAGCAGAATAGCTGTGTCCATAAAAAAGGAGGATTTCTACTCTTTCTTCATCTCCACATCATCCTGATCTTGTGTCAGAGCTGCTACAGCATGTCAGCATCCTCATGCAGCAGTTGTCAGGGTTGTTTTCCTGTAAAGCTCATAAAATTAGGATGCTCCCAGGCTGGATCAACATTACAGAGCTGCTCTGGCTTAGCTAAGTCAGTCTAACCATGAAAAATGGATTCTTTTGATGGATAGCCAGGGCTCAGCCCGTGGTTTTGTGGTGCTGGAAGGGCGTTTTCTGCAGCTTAAACCATGTTTTTCACTGCAGAAATATGTGTGAGGTGGGAGGCCCTCCTAGACCTCATGTTCATGGCCTTTTGCTGGAGGTATTCTCCTTCTGACAGTGTGTGCAGAACATTTCCTCCAAGTGCTCTTCCTCCTCTGAAGTGCAAAGTCTCTCTGTCCAGCTAAACCCTCGCTGAAGTTTGTTTAAACTAAACAGCTGCCAGCAGTGACACCTTAAACTGCTGTGGCTGTTTCCAGAGTAAACATTGAAACTGCTCCTTTAATTATGTCAATCAAGCACAAAAATCCCCCCACCTCACTCTGTTTGCATCTGCTGTGTCCTCTGGAGGGGGCACTGGGGCTACAGGCAGGAGCAGGAGATGCTCCTTGGTGAGGACAGCGGTGGCTTGGCTGGGCAGGACAGCAGACAGAGCTACTGGTCGCTAGAAGAGCTTGGCATTCCCAAAATGAGTGACAGAAGCTCAGAAACACCCTCTGCAGATAGCAGAGAGACCTGACGGGCTCTCTGAAGCAGAGACGCGGTACGACGCCGGCTCTGGGAGGTTCTCAGCAGAACTGGGATCTGGGATAGGACAACCACCCCAAAGTTTGTTTGCACATCAGAGGGGTGTTTTGAACCCCGGGCTCTGAGGAGCCTGGGGTGCCTCGGGATACCCAGAGCTTCAGCCTCCAGCGCTTTTCTTACCCCGCCGGCACCCTCGGCGTCTTGCGACGTATGTATTAGCTTTGAACCTGTTTATACCAAACACTACAGAAACCCCACAGAATGTGTCAGCTGGGAGACTTTGGTTAACTCCTGTCATATTTAGTTTAGCATCTGACACCTCCTTCTAGACAAATACAGCTCTGGTTCACTGAACCTGATAACTCCTTTTTAGTACAGCAACTGACTTCCATATGGAATAAATTACAGTACCTCTTGAAAAACGCCAGAGGCAGCTGCCAAATTATGCAAAATTTAAACCACTAATGAACAATGTGATGAAAGTTGAATGAAGGTGTATTTACAAGATCTACAACACACTGTCTCTGCGGAGCAGATGTACTGTCTGTACAAGTATGCGTGTGTCTGTGTATATACCTACGTACATGCACACTCATGCATATTGAAATGTTACCCGTAAGGTCTAGCTGTTTTAGGTATATCCGTTAACAGTAAGTGCTACCTAGGATTAGTAAGCCAGAAGCTCCCCAGCGCGTTACTGCCTTTTTAATAATCTGCTAGGCAAATTTTATGAAGGCAAATTGCAGAAAGAATAGGCATTAGGGGGTTTTGAAGGGGGGTAAAGAAACAAATCTTTAAAAAAAAAAGAAGAAGAAAAAAGAGGGAGGAGGAGGGAAGTATTGCAAAAAATGCACGTTCCTTGCCATGCAAAGGTTGTTATATAAACATGGATCACTTATACTAGCGAGGCAGACCATTGGTGCCAAAAATCTGGCTTCTAAAATTGGGAACAATAAAACATATTATCGTCTTCCTGCAGATTTCCAATGTGAGACCTTCTCTTGGTGCAAACTTTTCAATCCCATGTTGTCTAATCTGAGCGCCAAAGTTTAGTTCGCCAGAGCCAGTCCTGTCCTGTGTACATGGTGACAGTCTGTAAAACTACTGTTCTCCTATGAAAATAGCTTCAAGTACTTCTGCAGAATTACTGGTAGGGTAAGATGATATTTGCTCTTGTGAATATAGCAGTCTGCTTCAGAAGATGCAAATGGCAAAGTTGGGCTGTCAGGAGGATCTAAAGGTCCAGGCCTCCACTTCCCTGATCAAACCCCTTGGCAGAGCACGCAGGACAGTGTTGTAAACTAATTCACTCTTCAACAAATGGATATTAATAGTATTTAGTTTTAATCTGCTATAATAGTCTGCAATTAAACCCTTTGGAAACATCTAATCATTCACTTCCAATGGGGAGCTAATGGGGGAAAGGAGGGGTTTTGATTGCATTTGACAGCTAGCAAAATGCAGCATGCAATATTTAACTTTATACTCTTCTGAGATCTGTGTCGAGAGCAAAGATCCTAGGGACAAAAGAAAAGTGGACCTCTCGACTAATTATGAGTCATTTATTCTGAGCCACACAAATTTTAGAATCTGAATCCCAGTTAAGACATTACACTACATGTGTTAATTAGTCCCCTCTCCTTTTTAAATCAAGCCATAACTCTTCTTAATTAGGAGGTTGGCCAGTGTAATTTGAACTGGCCTGAATTTGAAGCACTCCTGGAAATCACACCTGGGGGCTGTACTGGGGATCATTTTAAATTGGTTGAGTTTTTACTTGGGTGATTATAAGGTCCCCAACAGGGCAGTAATTAAAGAGGGTGCAGCTTCCAGATTAAGATGTCAGGGGTGGTATAAGCAGTGATGTCTTGGTTCTAAACTGTACTCCAGGGAGGCTTGAAGGATGCTGGTCATATGATTTTCTCAGCGAGGGCTCTCGTGGATCACGACAGCTTAAGCAGGAGAATAAATCAGTTCCAGGAGTTGCCCCTCTGCATCCCAGGGACTAGTTATCACAGCTTATTGATGGCGATTCTTGAACGTTGCATTTGTTAAAGAGCGTGGAGCAAGGTAACCTGCTTTCCTGTCTCAGACAAAATCCTTGTGGACTTCTGTAGGAGTCTTTTAGGTTAGATCGTGCTCTATGCAAAACAAATTGGAGAACAGAAGCTTGGCTTTCACAGCACAAATTGATAGGATCAACTCCGTCTCGATAGCTTATTAGTGAGGAGCTGAGATATTGGAGGAGTTAAGGCTCTGGATCTTGTTTTCCTTCCCCACTTCCCCCAAACCTTCTCAAGATGAAGACAGCTTTCAGCAAGCATTGCTAGCAAAGGGCGAAGAATCTGAATGTTCAGACACACAGACAACATACAGCAGGGTAACAAGTTCCCACACATCAGCTGCTCCGTTATAATTCATCAGGTGCGTGTTTGTAGCCCACAGTAAACGTGGAGTAGACGGGGGTTGAGGTAATCTGTTGTCTTGCATTGGCAGCAGGCACGGGCTGTTTAGCGATTAGTGTAATCTGATTGTACCTTCCTTGACCAAAAGAGGAGCTCCTGTGTTATCACCGCAGTGGAAAGGCGTTAAGTAGCAGATCTTTGCCCGTGTTTGATGGCAGGACACCGCGAGCCATCGGCATCCTCAAGAGCAGGATGGACAGAGAAGAGATGCACGTTGGGACTAAGGGTGTAGCTGATGACCCAGCAGCGAATCTGCTGACTCTCTGCGTTGCTAATATACACTGAATATTCAAACAAAACTCACTATCAAGTTGCTGGTTTATATTCCCAGTTTGTTCAGATTGGTAGAAAAAAAAGTTGAATGACAGGTGTAATTTTGGTGTAAATAGCTCCAGAGCAAACCCCTCAAGAATTACGTTTTTCCCCTTAACATTTGTAAACTGTCTGAGGTCCTGTATCCTGGAACATACTTAACATGCCACCTTCTACCAGCTAAATGTTGTCCCTGTCATTGGGTGTTAATTGCATCAGAAAGGTCACTTAATGGGTCATTATCAGAACCTGACCTTGCAGGTATCTTAAAGTGTCTGCTGTTAACAAGTCTTGAACTCATAAATATCCCCTGGGGACAGCAAGTGTTAAAACATCCTTATCACCCACTCTGCAGGGGTTTGATTTTTAACAAATTAAGGTATTGTCGAGTTTACTACTTTATTACCCCATTAACAAAGTCGTGTGCCTTTTTCAGTACCACCTTTTCAGTACCACCGCGTGATAGGGCCAACAAAGTTCGCAATATCTCTCAAGAATCTAATTTCCTTCTGCTCACTCAACATAGTCTCCAAAGCCTTAATGCAGGTGACACCTACACGTGGCCAGATCACCTCGTGTGCCGGGTGCTCCAGTGTGAGACGGTTTGAAATGGGGGAAGTGTGTGTGAAGTGATCCTGTTCTAATTTAGGAGAAGTGAGCACTTTTAGGTTGGCGTGGGCTGTGTAACCCCAGCAGATGCACAGTGCGCAGGACTTATGTGGGTGAACTTGTTGATGACCTACTAAGAAGGAACCTAGACCAGTTAGGGAGAGGGAGACCAGTGGGTCTGGGTGAACACCAGTGTCCGTTCTGATGATGGCATGCAAGCACCTGCTCTATGAAATGGTCTAACGAAGCCTTTCTTTTCCAGAACATCACTCCTGAGGTCCCGTCCCCGGATGATTCTCCCAGTCCAAAGCCTTGTGTGCCTCGCTGCCTTTGGCCTGGCCCTCCCCTTGGCCATCAGTCTCTTCCCGCAGATGTCCGAGGTCAGTACATGTCTGGTCACTGCAATGGGATATCTCAGAGGGGCTTGCCGATGCCACTGCTTGTTTTGCCTTCCTGGATAATAGTCTTATTCCTATGGGGCCTCCTCCATTTTTGGATGAAGTTGGTTGCTGTCTTCTTTGCTTGAACAAGTGCAGATTCACTGGGCAGGTGATGGTTATGTTAGTCCCTCCTGTTAGCGCGTGCGAGCACAGATTAGTATCACACAGCTTTTCTATGCTTTTAACCAATGTTCGGATCATGTGGGGGGATGTACCTTCCAAGCAAACAGAGGAAGAACTGAACAGAGGAACCTTTGTTCCACCCAGCAAACGCACCTTTTACAGGCGAGGGATGGTCATGTGTGATCCTCCTCCCTTCCATCGCATCCGTTGTTCTCCAGGGGTGGTCTGCACCAGGCCTCTGCCGTGTGGAGGACATTTAGACTGTACAGTAATCAGAACAGCAGGGATCAGCGGGACAACCAGGTTGGAATAAAGTGGTTTTTTAAATGTACGAGGATAATGTTCTGCCCGCTTGATCGCCAGTCAGAGGAGTGTCTCAGCTAGCACGGAGGGTATCTGGTCCCTCTTCAGTGATACCCAGGTCAGGTCTGGTCAGATCACAAGTCAAGAGATGTTGGTGTTTCTGACTGATGACTTCTGCTCTGAGACTCCAGCTGGGTTCGTCCTGTCTTGTCTGGGGACGTGAGCTTAGTCAGAGCTGAGCTGTACCAGGGAGGACGTGGTTCAGCTGCCCCTCTCCCATGACAGTGGTGTTTCTTGGTGTTAACATAGTGAAAACAAGTCTTTGTCCATTAAGCAAAGAGCCTGGGATAGACATTTGTTGTGGATGTACTTTCCCAGGGCTTCTTTGAGGGTTTCTGCCTTTTCGTCATCTAGCCTGGCTAGAGGAAGAAGACACAGCCTGGGGGCTAACAGAGGAAAACTAGCCAAGGAAACAGGCAGAATGACTAATGAAATCACTTGTACCTAAGTTAGTTGAACGAATTGCTAAGGTGTATTTTTTTGTAAGTCATTAATTTTGACCATTCGATGTTTGGAGCTCATGGATTTGCAGATTGTAAATTTGTACATTTACAGGGAGGGACTCTATTAGAAAGTGGTAAGACCTCTATCAAACAGAGCAAAGGACTTTGCTGAAGGTTTTTTGGTGTCAACTCGAACAGTTGATCAGAAATTGGTATCACAGTCTCTAATGGTTAATTCATTTTTTTAGGTCTGGATGAGTTTATCTAGAACTTCTAGCCAGGGAATCTTGTTGTACACTTGTCTGCTAGACCGAAAAATGTGATACAGATTTTTTGTTGTCCTTCTAGCTGTTTCCAGGCTGAGATAAAACTGTCCCTTAATCTTCTCTTTAAGAAACTGAATATATCTCAATCTCGGAGTTTCTTGCTATAAGATGTGTTTTCTGAAGCTTTAATGATTCATATGGCTCTTCCTTAAACTTTTTCTAATTAGTCAACATCCTTTTTGGAGCAGTTCCATAAGAACCAGACACAGTATTCCAGTAAGAAGTTGCACAAGCACCAGTTGCAGGAGCAACGTGATTTGCCTGCTTCTACTTGAATTCATACATCCACAGAACACGTTAGTCATTTTGGCATGAGCTCAACCTTAGCTCCTTGTCCATCATTTTTTTGCTGTGATCCCAAGTTCTGCCCAGAGGTTTTGGTTATGAAAGACTGAGGAATATTTCCAGGTCTCGCACACGTTCAAGGTACGTGCCCAGAGTATATCCAACGTTCCTGTTGGAAGGAGGCTCGGACATAGAGCATCCCTTATGCTCCTATTTCCAGGGAAAGGAGCCCCACCCACCAGAAGGTAGCCATGGCCTTTCCTGAGAGGTCTTCTTTCGAGATAATCAGGGGAGCAAGACCACAGGAGGTACCACCAACCCCACAAGTGACACTGCCACCGTTCTCCCAAAATGGTGCCCCATGCCATAGGTGCGCTATTTGCACCCAGAGGCAATTTTATATTTGACCATATGTTTGACCAATTTTATGTTTGCACGTTGACTTCTTTTCCACACATCTAGACGCCTCTGTATCAGTGACCTGGGCTCTTAATTATTTACTGCTTTCCCAGACTTCGTGTCATCTCAAGCCTTAAGCGGCGGTCATTGTGTATTTTCTCCCTTCTCACTGATGATGCACATGTTTAATAGCCTTGGCCAAACAAAACCATTCTTTCAACATAGACAGGAAACTCACCCTACAATTCTGTTTTGAAATTTAGCATTTTGTACGTTTCCAGTATTTTCTGTAGGCATTGCTTAGCATGGGCTTCTCTGAAATAGTAAGTGCCTACTAAGGTAGTGGGAACTAAAGCTTTGGTACCAGAATCTGAGGCATTCAGAGTTAAACACTTCGGGCTCTACAAAAATAATTATTCATTGCCTTAGTTTCTTTATCTAAAAATGAAGCTCACAAGGTCTTTTTGCCTTTTGTGTTATAGCTTTAGGGGTGACAGATAATTTATAACATATAGTATCTGATATTGCAGCTTGAGAAATTGTGTTGGTGCTAACAGCTGAATGAATTCTAGCCCACAGGGAAAGTTAAGGTCTGGCTTCCTCCAAGGGATATTCAAATTGCAGGCATTAGACAATACTGAAACCATAAAGCATCACTTGAAAATGACCTTCTAAAAACAGATGAAATGTTATCTGCAGTGTAAACATGAATCAGTGCTGATTAGTGGATCAAGCAGAACGACGTGCTCTCTGCCCACGCTTCATGTCAATGAAGAGAAACCATTACAGCTGGTGGTATAGCTCATTACTTACTGGGGTCTCGGCTCCGCTCAACTGGAGTTAGCTCCATGCGCACAGCTGGACCCCACATCTGTTGACACGAAGGAATCAAGTTCTCCATAGCAGCCTGGTCTGATCCGTCTTCTAGTTATGGTTGCATTCATTACAAGTATGTGGGATTGTGTGTGTAATGGGTGTTCCTCCCATTCTGCAAAATCTCATTGAGACTTTCTCAGTGGTCAGTGACTGTGGGGATGCTCAAGTGAGCAGAGCGAGTGATTTATCTGAAACAATCTCTCCAGAGCCATTTCTTCACAGCATTGGATAGGAAATCTGAGTTGCCTTGCAAAGAGCATTTCTCAAACTTCTTGGTTACTCATCACTGGTCCATGAACTTGTCAGGTAACTAAGTTAATAGACTTTAGGTGTTTGAACATTGTATATGTACATGCATGTGTATATATGTATGCAAGTGTGTATTTACTTTTTCTCATAGCTGCAGTCGTTCACCTACTGTACCAGCTATGAACATAACACGACTGAGATGATGCTGTTGTAATGAGCACTACCCAGGGAGTAAATTATTAACAACAAGATGTAATAGGCGTGTTCTGTTCCAAAAATATGATTATGGTCTGAGCAGCAACCCTTTCAGGAATTGTAAATGAGCCAAATTCTGCCCTTAATCACACATTCACAGTCCTTTTTCTTTAGTCAGAGAGCAAACACAGAAGCTGCTGTGTTATTAAGCACTTTTTTTAGCATGGGAGCTTGAGTGGCCGCCTTTGATCCACTCTTCTAAAGGGGCTCAAACTTACAATTAGTTTTCAAGCAGAATTGAAGCCTTGCAATAGATGTAATAAATGTGCTAGATAAATGCAGCCACCTTATCACATCAGCTCTAGCTGCTTCAGAGTTATACCTGTTTTAAAGTAACATAAGAGAAATCAGAATTCAGCTCTGGTTGCATTCAGGAACACCAATATCAACTAAATGAAAATTCTGGAGCTGAACAACCTTCATGTGCTGGGAAGGATAATCCAGGTCTTCTCTTTGGTCGGTATTTAGTCTAGCTAAGACCTCATACCTTCCTTGATTTTGTACAGATGGAATCCACTTTGAGGTCTGCGACGATGCTCCAGAATTACAGCTTGTTTCTAGATGTTATCGTTTTGAAGATTACATTATAAAAATAAAACCCTAGTGTCAGCCATAAAGACGTGGGTCCTTGAGACTAAGCACACTTAAGATGCTGAGAAATTCACTTTTCATCCCAATATAGTGTTAACTCCGGTACCTAAATGCATCAATATGCATTAAGTAATTCACTGCTGTTAAGTTTAGGAGAAACATCTAGTTAATGCATTTAGCCCACAACCTCCAACTGCCTCCCATGCCCCCCGGGGAATCTCTTTTCTAGCTGCCTATCCTACAGCATCCCCACTGACAACTCCTACTCAGCTATGCACTGCCAATAGAAACAGCTGTGACAGTTCCAAACTGAAAATGGGACTTGTGCAAATGAAATTCAGTGTAGCAGCAAAAGAAATAACCATGGGGTTGCTCCACTGATTTTCCACCCTTTGGTCCCTGCTCATCCAGATCATTCATTTTTCAGCATCCAAGAGGATGCTGTTGAACTTCCAGGGTGCTGCAAACCCACTGAAACTTGCCTCATCCCATGCCCAGTGTGCTGGATCGTGCTGATAAAGAAGGATAAACCCAGGTGAGAAATGGAGCTGAAGCAAGAGCTGATGGCAGAGAAAACCCTTCCACTAGCTGTAATACACACGCCCTCACCAAGGGTTAGGTTGAAAGGACCTTGGTTGCTGGTTAGGGCAAAACAAGCCATCTTCCAGAATTAGGCTGATTTCAGCTGAAAGCCTTTTCTTAAAAATAATCTTCCTTTTGGATCTCCAGGACAAGGGGAATAAACAGCCTAAAATCCAAGGCTGAGCTATTGTTTTCCAATCTGTTTTAGCCTTCATCTTGTTGGCAGGCTGCTTTAGAAAAGCAAAAGGTTAATGAGCCAATGTGCAGTGGGATTATTGCAGTAAAGATGACAGTGAACCAGTAATTACTAATTAGATGCAGTTTAACAGGAGGAACAAGTGAAATCTCCTCTTCACCAACTGTCAATAATTAGCAGATTTGGTGAGGTTGAAATGTGTCCACAGTTAAAAGGCTGATTTTTTAATGAAATGGCACTTGACAAAAGAGCTGTATGGAGGTCACAGCCATAGCCCTCGAGACGCTTCCCTATACCATACTTAGGAGGGAAATCAGATGCAAGACAGCAGGGGGTCCCCATGAAACCATTTCTCCCTTGGGATTGCATCGCACGGGGGGAGGGGAGCAGGAGGGATTCTCTGCAGTAATTTTGTCCAACTTGGATGAGAAGCAAAGGAAAGGATTTGCCAGCTGCCATGGGGAAAAAATGTTTGAGAAGTGAGAAGTTCTATGGTATTTCTTTGCTTCTGGGTCTGAGGAATGGTTTCCTGAGAGTCTGGTAACCTGAGTGTGCTGGCCAAAGTCTACCCTTGGGATGGAGGTTGGTCTTGGAAGGAACTCCTCTTAGAAAAGAAGTGGCACAAGGTCCTTAAGGACTGGCAGGAGGCTGGAAGCTCAGTGGTATGTGTCTCCCAAAGACTGCAGAAGATTCAAGCTCTGCCCTGAAGCTTTGGTTTCATACTGGCACACAGGCGATGCTCCATCGTTGACTTCTGAAGCATTAAGAGGTTCATCTGAGGTTCCTCTCCTATGTACTGATCCAGTTTCTCTTCTGGCAAAGTGACTATCAACATAGGCAAGAGTATCTTTATTTTCCACGTGAACTTAAAATGGAGAGGTGATCTGTGTGAGCTTCTTTAATGCCCATGAAACTTTTTAGTTGAGCAGAAACCTCCAGGATTTGTATGATACTGAGGGGTTGAATGCTGATGTGGTTCAAGTAGGGCTGGAGAGAAAAGCTATGGTATTTGGAAATGTGTTGAGCCCTGTTCCGGCATTCAGATGAATGGATGAAGGATGGTGCTTAAGGTTTGCATCTGGCATTCTTCAGTGAGGATGGACTTGTTCCTGTCAGAGGTTGGAGGACAAATGAGTGACCCCTTTCAGAGCATACTCCTGTGCCTGGAAGGGGAAAGTGATGGGAGAGGAGGTGATGTTTGGGGAACAGCAGAATGATACTGCCATGACTACACACAAAGGCTGGACACGGTTGCACAGAACTCAAATGTAAGTTACTAACCCATCTTTTATAAGAAATAATAGCCTAAGGAAATCATCAACTAAGTCTATACTTGTAAAGCCAGCAGGGTCCGAGCACAAGCTGAGTGACTGGCCCATGGTGTCCAGCCTGATTAATTGCCTGCATCCTCTCTGGGTCGGTTTTGGCTCGCCAGCTAATGCTGGAGGGTAGCGCTCCCAGGGACTGCTCCCCAGGAATAGAGCCTCCCTCTTTGGGGAAGAGTTTGGCCGTATGGATGCAAGCTGTGCCATACCGGTTGACCCCTGAGCCTGAGACTGGATTCTGGTTCATGTTGGTTCATGCAGCTGTAGCCTCGCCTGTCCCGTTGCAAGTATTCAGGAAGTTGTGGTGCAATAATTTTAGTCTGGGACCTCTCTAGGTTAATTTAATTTATGACTTACAGGGCTTATTTGAGCTGAGTTTTGACATCAGAGGACCATGGCCTTAATCTTGCATTACAGGAGAGTCGTGTCTTCCTGCACCACGACAGAACTGTGCCTCGACTGAGCAGTGGAAAGGCAAAGATCTCTTTAGCCTTTGCTTTAAGTGTCTGAGACTGCTGGCACACAAAGCAAAGGGTACATCTGTCCTCCTGGACTTCTGATGGAGCCTGCCCTTGCTGTCAGCCTGGGCATGGACCTGAAGTCTGGAGACCAAAGTGTTTGTCACCGGCTCTTTTTGTGACAAATCATTCCCTGCTCCAAATCAAATTACAGCCTTGGCCATGAACCTTCATGAAGTCACCAGAGCAGCTCAAAGCACTGTGGGACCAGTCCCCAGTACTCAATTCTGCTGTCTCAGTAGCTCATGCAGAGAGATGGGACCTTAGTCATGCAGCAAGCAGGAGTCCTCACCTGTACGTCTCAAGAAGGTGACCGTGCAGTAACTGCAATCTGCTGAACAGGGAAGGTTGGCCTGAGGCTGCTTGCTAAGGGATGAGCAGTGAACTTGAACCTGACTCTGGCCTAAACAGCCAATTTTTTGGCAAGGTTTCAATCTCCTTTGGGTTGAGACAGGAGTGCTTTTACCCTCTGCTTCTCTGACATCTCCCTTCCTTCTCGGTTCTCACCAGCCCTCTCTGGTTGAGAGTATCAAGCATCAAGGGCTTAGCCCCCCTTCTCAGCCCCTAGCTCAGGTTTTCCTTCACCTGCGCCAGCTGTCGGGGCAGGGTTTGCAGACCCGCCGTGTGTTTCCCGAGGAGCCAGACTTCACACGCTGCCTCCCCCGTAGCCCTACCCTTTGGCTTTCCCTTTACACCTCCACTGCTCTCCCCCCTCGCCCCCCTCGGCAGCCTGGCATCTGCAGAACACCTTTCCTGTCAAAGCAACCAGGAAAAAAAAAAAAAAAAAAATCACAGTAGCTTGTTTCCTGTGCTGCAGATTCCCTCAACAACTTTTAGTTTCCTTCTAATTGCATTGCACGGGAAAGCTGCTGCCCGGGAGCCCGCTAGCACGGAGGAGTCTTTGCATTACTGGAAGTATTTAGGTGGTCTGGGATGATTTGGCTGGATTCGTGCTTGTGCTTAGGCTTGCAGAGGGACGCACCGGGTGCCGGAAGGGTCTCTCCAGAGGATGGTGATGAGCTGTTATCACTATTGCAGTAATTGTCAGTGTTATTCCTGTGCTCTGCAGATGCCCATGGACTGTTCCCAAGCCATCGTAGGCCTCCTACACAGGTCTTCTGTCAGGAGCAACCTGACCTAGTGGAAGGTGTCCCTGCCCATGGCAGGGGGATTGGAACTCGATGGACTTTAACTTCCAACCCAAACCATTCTGTGATTCTATTCTATGATTCTATGACTTGCTCTTGGCTGCAGGGATCTGCCCCAGTTCCTGCTCCCACCTTGAGTTTCTCTCTCTCTGCCATGGTCTCCAGTGTGACACAGACAGAAAGAAGCCCGGAGCTTTTGCTGTATTTGCTTTAGAGCTTGCAAGGTCAGACCACCCCCCATACTCTAAACTTCCAAGTCAAAGTGGCAGCAGAGCTTTTTGGGGAGCTCAGGCATATTGAAGGCAAGGACATAGGCAGGCTCACGTGCTCTAAACCCTCTTCTCAAGCACATCTCCCAGGTGAAGGTATTCCTAAACACATGGGGACACTTCAGGCTTAGTAGTCCTCTGCTCTGCTTCCAGTGGTGCTTTAGCCTGAGTTGCTGAACTAACAGCCACAAGCTCCCTCCTGCTTCAGGCAGGGCTTCAATTCAGTGCTTGATGTTTCTGCAGAGAGCTTCTAAAAACCAAACAAACCAGAAGTCCCAGATTCTATATGACTGTGACATTCTTGTTCCTCCCAAGTCATGAAAACCCCCAAATTCTCATTATTGTATCGTAACTCCTCATCACTACTGTGTGATGCTCTTTTAAGTTCTTTTTCTGGGACTGTAGCAAGAGGATAGGGAAGATGTTGTAGCACAGTAATTTCCTTCTGCCCTCGTCCAGCTGGATGCAGCGGCAGTTCCAGATGCAAACCCATGGGTCGTAATCTCATAGAAGCAGCATCTGCCTTGTCGCAGGGCCACCTCCCGTTTCCCAAATTCATGGTGTACTTCGTTGCAGTGCCCTTTTGATTCATGTCCTGGCACAACTGAAACTCCTTTTGCTGTGGGGTCACTTACCTGAGACATGACCAGGAGAGAAGGAACCGATTTCACAAAGCAGAGAACATTTCTGGATCAGGACATCTCCCCTGTCCATCCATGTTTTTTTTCCCCATGTCTTTCTCAAAATCAAAGCATTTCCCCAGTGGGCTGGGGTTGGGAGGTCTCAGTCACTTCTGGGAGCAAATGTCCTTCTTTCCAAGAGGAATAGGAAGGATCTGGTCTTCAGGGCCATCAGCTCCACCATCACTCTTTGCAAGCCCCTAGGAAACGTTGGGGTGGTTAGGTTTACAACTGCTCAGCCTGTTTGCACCTCGCAGTGTAATTATTAGGCTCAATGACATCTCTCCTCTGGGTAAGGTCACGAGTGAGCAGCGCTCTGATTGATTTGGAGCCTGTGTCTTTGTTCTCACGTTCCCTGTCCGAGAGGCTTTGATTTGTGACCGAGCTGGTTTTTGAAGTCTGCTCGTGAGAGTGGTCCTTTGTTTCACGACCAGCATTCGCGGGAGTCAAAGGTGCTGAAAACTTTACAGGATCTGGCCCTAAAATCGTATCCTGGACCAGCAGAGCTTGTTCTCGCTGGGAAGCGAGGGCTTGAACCGAACTGTTATTTGTGGTCATTCGAGGTGGGTGTGGGAGAAGGGACCCTTTTGTACTGCCCAGGGGCTTCAGCAGCGGTGTCAGACGGGATCTGGTTTCATGTTTATATCTCTGTCCCTGGGATACAGGTTCAAGTATGTAAACTATCTATCCTGCAAGCACAGGCTCCTGCAGGTGTGTGGGTGCTAGTGGGCATAAAAAAACATTCCTGACACCATCTCTTTTGAGGAGTCTTCACCTCCTGATGGCTATAAGCCATTAGGAGTCAAAAGAAAGAGCTGACATCCGACAACTCCGGATAAACAGCTAAACATTAACCCTTAAAGTGGCTCGAAAAACATACTTAAAAGGCACTTTGTGGAAAGAAGCCATTTTTTTCCAGGCCTGTTAATTGCTGTCTTTCTTCAGGACACCTTTCAGCAGCACCTACTGTAAACAGAGCAGCTCCTCCCGCAGCACTTCCCCCAGGGATTCCTGCCCTGCTCGCCGGGGGGCCTGTGAAGATGGCCGTCCCTGTCTCCTCCTGCCCTGTGCAGTCCCCCTGTGGGTCTTTGGTTTTGCTGGTTTCTTCTTGGCCTGAAAGCCAAGACCTTTCCTCTCTTTCTGCCAGCCCGCCCTGAAAACTCAGTCCCCTGTCTTGGTCGTCATCGGTCTCTTTATTTGGTGCAACCGGGTTTGTCCCCAGCTCTTCCCCGGCTGTTGCCTGGCTTACCCCTCTCTTTCTGCGTAGTGTTGGGTATGTCCTTTTCTGCATGCTCAGAGACAGTTGTTTTAGCTCATCTGAAGCAACCGTAGCTCAGACTACTCCAAGTGAGACGTTATGAGCAAAGGAAGGCGGCCAGTTGTCCAGACTTGCCTGCTGTAAGCATGCTTCCTTACTGCAGAGAATGCCTTATTAATCACATTTCCCAAGCACAGGTACATATAATTATCTGTAATTGCTTTTTAAATCATTTAGATCTAGCAGCCTGTTTCTAGTGAGGCTGTCGGTCCTTCAAGAGAAGGAAATGTGATGGAGGTTGGGATCCTGAGGATCTTGCTTAGCTTCTTTAAAGCGACAAGGATATCCCTAAATCTTGCAATACTCATGCTCTTCCTTCTTAATAGCAGAAGAATTGCAGGGTTTGATGTTCTCACCAAATAGCAACAAATGCTCTCTTCCTCGATAGAACTGCTGGAGGGATTCTTACCAGAATAGACCTAATAGCTCATTTTCACCAAAAGGGAAACTTGCTACATTCATAATGTCCATATTCAAAAGCAGGATTTTTTTTCTTCCAAAAGAGGAGAGATGACGCTAACTCTTTTTGTGAATGCCTTTCATTCCAGCAAGGAGCAGTGACCCTAAAGTCTGCAATTTTGGGGGTTTTTAAGATCATATTTTAGGTGGGTTGATGACTTTTCCACCCATCAGTTGGCTTGAATGTTCCCCAACAAAGTCTACATCATGTAATGTGAGGCTTCTTCCTTGAGGCCTGGAAGAAGTTTCTTTTGCCCTACATGCTACGGACTGAATGCTGTGCACAAACAGTTTTGGGAGAAAGTCCTCTCCTGAAGAAGAGTCCTTAGCCCATGAGGCTGGGTGACCTGAGATCAGAACACCTGTGTATCTGCTGTGGTACCCGCCTAAGACATCCACCTCTCCAGAGGTCCTGTAGAAATTAATTTAATTTTTACCTCATGAGCACTTACCTCCTACACATGAGCAGACCTTCTCGTCCAGAGTAAAGGAGAAAAGGCATCTTAGCTCCTGCAAAGGCCTTTTGTGCGGTTCTTCATGGAAGACGCATCATGCCATGGTCTTAGCTTCTCTCCATCACAACTTCACTTTGATTCTTTGTTCAGTCTCGTGCCTGAGCTTCTACATTTCTTTGTATGGGCAGTGAGTTTGTGTTACTTGTGCCTTACCCCTTGGTCCCTTGCGAAGCATTGCAGAACAAGGTGCCACGCTCACCGGGGACACAGGCTGGCACCTCCTGGATAGCAGTGACTGCGTGAAAGGAAGGAAAGCCCTTCGCCTTCCTGGATTGCTAGAGAGAACTGGAAAAGTCTCTTTTCTCTGGAAGACAGGCAGAAAAAACTTTTTTTTGATCTTGCTATTTGAAACCTTATGGTTTCAAAGCCTTTATTAGTTTTGGGGTTTTTTTTTAAAATACTTGAGGTTTCTGGTGCTGTGGGCAACCCTCTTCTTTCCCAGAAGACTCAAACCCACAATTTTGGAATGACTTGGAGACGGTGTCACGTGGGGGGTTGACCTTTCAATCTGTTTATAAAGCTGTAAGACTTGAGTGGGTCTGAGAGTCGTGTGAGCCCAGTGCTCACCAAACCCAGCTCCTAGGAGTGGCTTTCGTTCATCTCGCCATGTCTGTTCATCATTGATGTCATCTTGAGACACCAGAAGGGTTCCCATGGGGAACTGGAAGATTAGAGCTGGTATCTTACTGGTGGACTGGTTTGGGGCAGTGAACGAACATGGGGGCCGGAGCACAGGAGTGAAACGCCGCTGTTGAACTGCTCTGCTACGGGACAGGCAGGGACACGCCGAGCAGTTGAAGCTACCTTGCAGCCTTAGGTGCCTGCTGTCATATATTATTATCCCACCTGCTGACACTGTTGTCATCAGTCATTGCTAGAGCACCGGAAACAAACGTGCCGCTGGGCGAGGGGAGCTCGTTGCCACGTGGCAGTTGTGCTCTCCTCCAGCCTGGCTAGGCAGTGGCCTAAAATGCCATGTTTTCCTTCTTCCCAGCTGATTAAAATGGTGGGGTTTTTTTTGATATGCATATTTTTTTTCTTTAGGGAAGTTGTGATAGGCTAATTTGTGATTCTGCCCCTCTGCTCTGCTCTGGTGAGACCCCCCCTGCAGTGCTGCCTCCAGCTCTGGGGTCCTCAGCACAGGACAGACATGGACCTGTTGGAGCGGGTCCAGAGGAGGCCACCAAAATGATCAGGGAGATGGAACACCTCTGCTGTGAGGAAAGGCTGAGAGAGTTGGGGTTGTTCAGCCTGGAGAAGAGAAGGCTCCGGGGAGACCTTATTGCAGCCTTTCAGTACTTGAAGGGGGCTTACAAGACGGGGACAAACTTTTTAGCAGGGCCTGTTGCGACAGGACAAGGGGGAATGGTGTTAAACTAAAAGAGGGTAGATTTTAGACTAGATATAAGGAAGAAATTTTTTACACTGAGGGTGGTGAAACCCTGGCCCAGGTTGCCCAGAGAGGTGGTAGATGCCCCATCCCTGGGAACATTCCAGGTCAGGTTGGATGGGGCTCTGAGCAACCTGATCTAGTTGAAGATGTCCCTGCCCATGGCAGGGGGGTTGGACTAGATGACCTTTAAGGGTCCCTTCCAACCCAAACCATTCTATGATTCTTTGATTCTATAATTTGCAACTCCTGAAGCTGAAGTTAAAAACTCCCACCCTTGATCATAGAATCATAGAATCATTGAAGTTGGAAAAGACCTTTAAGATCATCAAGTCCAACCGTTAACCCAGCACTGCCACGTCCACAATGAAGTGGTGGAAGTTGCTGTCCCATAACTGACCCATAAATCCTGCAAACTCTTCTGGTCTGCTTCAGGGCAGAGTCAATTGTTCGCATTTAAAGTGAGGGCAGTAACATCTTAAGCCTTGTAGCTGTCTCAAAAGCAATTGCACATCTCTATCCAAACATCTGTTGAGCATGAGGAATATTCCTACTCACCTCGATACAGAAACCTGATGGCACCCAAGGTGCTGCTGACGCTTTGCATTTCGTGCTTTGCTAAAAGCCGTGACGTTTTCAGGGGACGGTGCAGAGGTGTCAGCAGATGTGATAGAGTGTGAATAGCTTGTGGCACTAACACCATCACTGACATACTTTATATCTAACGGATGTCATAGTGTCATGCGTGGTGCCACATTCAGACCCTTTGCAGCCTGGTCTGAGAAGAACCTCTGTTTTCTGCCCTGTCCTACAGACAGCTGAAGGTAGATGCTGGTGGTCAAAGCATCCATGGCAAAAAACAGAAAAACCTTCTGAAATGGATAAGCCTCAAGAACCAGAACAGCCAAATATTCCAACTTTCCTCCTTTTTATTGTTTCAAGGAGGGGAGAGAAAATGGAGATAAAATTAATTTCAAGCAATGGTCCTTTTTAATGCCAGTTCTAGGTGTGTCCAACCGGAGGTTAGACAGCAGCACTGAGATACATCTCTGGTGTAAATGTGCTGGCCACAGGTCCTGTCAGAGGCAATGTATTTCTCTCCTGCACTTCAGTGTAAGCCTGTCTGCAGAGAAATGATATATCCCTAAAAACTTACTGTTTGGAAACAGGGCTCTGAATTCACAGCCGTTTATGTGAAATCCCCCACGAAACTACTACATTGCAGGGATTTAACAGGTTACTCACCTGCTAGACACATGGCAGGACTTCCAGATTTGCAGTCAAACAAGAAACTTTGCAAATTACCCGGACTGCCTGATAGTTCCTTACTTTACATATCTGCTGAATTACACTTGAATCCGCTTATGTGGCAGTGAAAGGGTAGTATAAATCAAATGCACTCCTGAGCTTGTTATTATCTGCTTATTCCTGACCTGTCCTCATCTGCTACTGGCTTTGCTTTACTTCCAAGCATGTAAGAGAGGAACTTCTTACTCCACAAGTGTGTCTGTTCTCCCGGCGTGGTGCATCAGGGGTTTGGTTGTATCCATAGTTGTAGGTTCTGATCACTTGGGTGAGGCTGTGCCATGACTTCGTTAAAAATATAAGCCAGGCACTAATGGTAGTGGTTGTCTTGATGCAGGACTATGTGACAAACTTTAATCTTTTGTCCTAAATAGGTGGGTCCAGAGCTCCAGAGAGGTTTAATCTATTTGCTTGTGCAGCAGCTCCCAGCCCTCAGTGTCTTCTCCTTCCAAAGCCACTACCTTCCCAGAACATCTTCTGGTGGTCTCTTCTCTGCCCTGCACCACACTGTCGCATGTCGCAGGTTGTGTGGACGTGCTGTGCGGGTGCACAGCCTTCGTGGTGCTCTGCTGGCGGCGTGCACAGGCTCTGCCCAACCGGTCAGGCTGCTTTCTCGGTGCAACCCTGGCTGGAAAAGCACAAATGCCCTCTCCTTGCAGCGTGGCGGCCGGGTAGCCTCGCGAAGGCTCTTAGGGAATGTCAGTCGCCGGGTGCAGTTGCATACCTTGGCGTGTCAGACAAAAGGAGATGATCAAAACAGGGATGGAGAGAAAGGAGGCTCTAACCCCTCACCGGGGAAGCGCTCGGTGCCTCTGCACCAGCAGCTGCGCAGCTCTTTGATCCTTGGCGTTTCGGGGGGTCCAGCCCTCCCTCCCCGCACCGACCCCAAAGTCAGCACTTTTTTGGGAAGGTGGATGGTGTCAAACCCGTGAGTGGGCTCCCACCGAGCCACGGGGCTCTTGCATCCCAGGTGGGGCAGTGGTGGCTTCCCTGGCTCTGGTTATGTTTTGTTAACACCTTAGCCAGCGTCAAGGATGGAAACGGAGTCGAATAACTTGTTTCCGTGTTTTTGAGAAAAACATTTTGACTAGATATGATGTTTTTTCTTATGAAAACTGAACGTTTCTTTAAAAGAGGGGGGTCTAAAAGTCTTGAGAGAAACAAAAAATAAAGAGAACTGTACCAGTCAACTCTTAAGTTCAATTTTTATTATTAATTTGAAGGAAAACCTAACAAAATTCAGGTTTATATCAAAATCATTTTCCCCAGGTTTGTGATTTGGCCAGCACACTGAGTATCAATTATTTATGAAGTTATTTGTTACCATGTACATTAGTCATGAGACCATCTCTCAACCAGTGTGTCCAGTTTTGGGGTACATAGTTAATTTTTAAGTATGTAGAAAAACTGGGAAGTGGTCAGAAAAAAGCTTTAACACCAGTATTTCAAACAATAATTTGCCTTGCAGAGAAGCAGCAGGAGTTTTATCTGTAAATTTTAATGACGGTGATTTAATAATCTTTGAATACGTTCATGGGAATAAAATTTTTGGCAGGGCAGAGCTCCTTAGTGCAGCAAATAGATAAATGCAAAGCTGGAAGTCTGAATTTAGAAAAATGCAAACCGTGTGGCTGGCTGATGCTCTTTGAAGCGGCATCCTGAGAGGTCTGGTAGCTCCACTGTTGCTTGGACTCCTTAAGCAGAGGCTGGATATCTTTTGAAAAACATCTTCTGTGATTTAACCAGAAGATTTTTGGGTGAGATGGGGCATTTCATGAATTCTCTCACTTGTCAGGTCACTTTCAGTTAGCTGTAGGTCCACAGCATTTCCAAGAAACTCTCCTTAGCAAACACCAATTTCCTCATCTCATTCCTTAGCAAGTGGAACCAAGGAAAGCACTTTAATTTTTTGATGTCTGGGTAAGGCTTTGGAAAGAGTTTATCTGAACAGAGGAGGAAAAAATCTTGCTGTCTTTAAATCATTCAGTATACATTTTCCAATTTTGGAAAGCCTTATAAAATTAAGCATGGGTTCAGATTTATGATTTTGGCCCCATCAGCATTCTTTCAGCTACTCTCAATTAAAAGAAGAAAAGAAGACCTGAAATATCTGAAAAAAGAACATTTAGGCAGTCTTACCGTGGGAACAAGACCATCAAAAACCCAGTCAAGTTGGGTTTTGACCCCAAGTGAGCATGTTAAACCAAATTTAATGAGTTGCATTAGGTGACCACAGGTTGAAGGTGAAAGGAAGCCTCGGTAGACCTGTACAGAGGCGCTTTCACACCATGGTTGCACCAAGCTACAAGCAGAGGTGCCTGGTGACCACGGCGTGGCTGATGAGCAGTAGCTCATCTGTCTGAGGAAAAACATGATCTTTTTTCATCGTGTCTGCAAACGCCGAGGACAGAGCAGAATCTGTTAGCGGTGCTGGATGTGCCCCACCTCTCCGTCTAGCTGTGCCCAGAGCCCACCACCGTGGAAGCAGCAGCTGCTGGTCCTTCACAGTGCTTCGTGGTGCCATTTATTAACCTTGCTACACCTCACTGAGCTTCACTGGGGCTCGCTTAGCTTGGCATTGCCCTCTGCTGTTGCCCTGATGTCTGATGGGCCAGGAGGAGATGGCAGAGGGCTGCTGGAAGGGCCAGGAGAGCCCTCCGGGGCTCCGAACCGGTGCCACCACCGAGCCACCTCGCTGGCACTGCCGAGGCAGCAGCAGAAGACGCAGTGACCAGCCTGATCCTCCCTTCCCCCACCTCCCGGTGCAGCATCCGTCAGTCCGCATGACCCTCCCCCTACCAAAATTGGCTGCTTTCTTCCTTCTTCTTCCCCCCCCCTCCCTTTTTTTGGCTGAGTGATGAGCTGTATGCCAAATCCATCTGCTCCTGTCTCCCCTAGCTGCCTTCCATATCATTACAGGATCCCTGGCAGCGAGCCTAGACCTATCTCTCTCCCTGCACTCTTAGGAGCACATTCCTTTCTACACCTTTTGCCGAGCTGGGATAGAAATGAGTATCAACCCCAAACAAAAAGCATCTGCTTTCTGCCTGCTTCTGCTTCACCGGACGCGCATGTACGCTACACCCGTGTCAGCAGCGAATGCAAAACACACACAACCCCCCACCTCGCCGCCCCGCATCCAACATGGGCTGACGAAACTTTGGGCGCCGGGAGCCTGCCTCACACCCTCTCCCTCTCCGTCTCCGCAGCACCAGCTGTGACCACCGCACCATTTGTTCCTCCAGCCCACGCCAGCACTCGGAGCCAGTTCTTTATCACCCCAATTAGCCTTGTCTGTGCTGATGAGAGGAGAGAGGCTTCCACTGCAAGGCAGAGACGGGGGGAAGAGAGCTGGCGCGCGGTGGGCACCGCGAGAGGCGATTCCCTTTACGGTGGCTTTGTTCCCCGGGAGGGATAGATTTCACCGGGTCAGGAGCACCGCTAAAAAGCCAGCGCTGTCATCCTGCCTGCATTACCTGGGTGATGCTGGTTTACAAACAGTTGCTTGAATAAGGTCAGGGGACACCATTTCTTGGTTTTTTCCCTTTTTTCTTCATGCACTTGGCTATCTGCTAGAGGGAAGAGGGCCATCCTCAGGCTGCGCCGGCTCCCAGGTATTGCGGCGGGCTGTGGCTAGCACCGGCCACATTTCTGGATGAGTTTGGAGATGCACCCTGGCCGTGTCCCCAGCGAGGATCTCCCTGCATCTATGGCAAAGCTTCCAATAGCCTCACGGCGGGGTGAAGCAATTCCCCTTCTCCCGCTGCCTCGTTATAGTGTCTCCCATGGTGGTATGTCAGGATACCAAGCGGTCAATGCTGCACTGATGCTCATGCAGCCATCAGTCTGAAAGCCTGGGTTTTTTTCCCCAAACCAGCCCCCTGTAGCACTCTCTGGGAGTGGTGCTTTTACACCGCGATTCCCTCAGTGCTGTTGTGAGCTTGCGTCCCTCCTGGACTTCTGTTCTCCTGGATTCGTTGTTGAAGGCCCTTTTCTGGTAGGCACCTCAGTGCTGTCATCCCAGAACCAGGAAGGGGATCCATCCTTCGCCCTGTCCTTCGCAGGACAGGTAGATCTACCTCATCGGGAGGAAGAGGATGGACACAATTCAAACCCAGTCCCATGGTGGGCACTCAGTTTGAAAGGACAAAGTCGCCCTGTGTGGGGTGGGGCAGGTCCCATCAAGTGTAGTCCCAACAGGGTTCAACCTGTTGCTCAGTGCACCCTCCATGGCAGGCCTTCCCTGTTGAAGGGGTTCCCAGCATGCCCATGACCAAGAAGGATCCTGCTGGGGGTCTTCTTTGCAGCTGAGTCACAAGAAACTTGACAAGAAACTGTGGTCTCCAGATCCATTTCACAATGCCATGTCCAGTGGAAGGTTGGCCATGCAGGTCCAGGATGCTGAACAGCTAGAGTAACAGTCTACACCAAAATAGGTGAAATTACACTTTCCAGCAAAAAACCCTGAGGGATTAAAAGACTGAACTGGTACACAATAAGGTTGTGTCTTAACGTTGTCTTAATACCTGTAGCCTACCACTCGAATGCTTCTCCCCATTCTTCTGTGTTTGATTTCCCAGTGAGAGGAGTAAGTTACTCCTAATGCATTTCTGAACGGCTTTGCCAGTGCTGTTGTGGAGTATGTCCCTCCTGTACTTGCCTCCTTGGTGCAGATGCATCTCTTGGAGCTCCTGTAGCTGAGGCTTTAGAGCAGTTTTTAATATCTGCTTTATTAAAGTCACCCAGAAGGGGATCTGCAGAGATTGCTCCAGTTCAACCAGTCACCCCCCCAGCAAATTTATTTCACATCTTCCCAGGCTTCAGAAAGGGTCTTAATTGAGCTCAGTAATACGCAGCTCCAAACCAATGCCTGTGACCGATTGTATCTTCTTTCAAGATCTGCAGAGGAGTCCCTGACCACGTGCCCGTCTTGCGTTAGGTGTTCATTCACTTGTCCTTCTGCTCAGACACCATAATCTGTCTCTGAACTATCACACCTCAATCCTGTCCCTCCTAAAGCTGTCCCATCTAACAGCCTTGTGTACAGCCTTGCCATGAATGAAGAGCTCAGCCACGCAGGGAAAGGAGGCTGTTTCCCTCCTAGACCCATGGGAAGGAAGCCGAAAGGACCTACAAGCAGTTATCTCATCTGTCTCTTTCCACCAAGACAAGCTCAATTCTGCTTAAACCATTCTTGATGGGTTTCATCTAATTTGTGCTAAAAACTTCCCACCACAGAGACACCACACCTTCCCCAAGCATTTGGTTGCAATACTTTGCTCCTTCCCACTAGGATACTCTTCCTGCTGTTCAGCTTGGATCTTACTCAATGCTTTTTGAGTTGTGTCCCAAGAGAGCGTGAACAAAACATTACTCCTTTCTTCTGTGCCGTAGCCTCTTGCACACGCAAATACCACTCTGCCTCCCTTGAACTTTTCTCTTCTAGACGCAGCACATCCAAGTCCTCCACGTTTCCCCATAGGTCTTGCTTTCAGACCATTAATCTGGGGTCCGCCAAGGCAGACGTGGCTTTTCTTGGAGCTCCCACCTCTCCATCCCCCGCTGGAAAGGAAGGGACTGTTGGTGGCTCTCCGTTAGCTTTCTGCGGAGACGTCCCAGGAGCAGGCTGGGTTTTGCTCTGTCCGAGCTGCCCCACGTCCCCAAGCCCTACCGACGCCAGCATGGACAGTCAGGGTCAGACCACCCAATTCCAGGTCATTTTAAAGCACTTCCCACCTTGATATTTTCATACCAGTGGGTGAAACCACCCAGCCCCGATACCTCAGAGCTTTTCTTTCCGTCTCTGGAAGAAAAATAAGAAAACAATAGGAAGAAAAGCTGTGTCAGAGCCAGGCAGATCAGAGTTAATCCTCCCTCAAAATGGATCCCGTCAGTGCCGGTGTACGTGAGAATCGCCTCTCCTGCACCTTTGCCGGGCACTCTCCCCGGCACAATGCTTCACTTTGTGTTTCAGCACAGAAAGAAATGGTGAAGTTGCTAATAATGGCACTAAAAGAAAATATGCTACATCTGTTATGGATAGCAGTACAAAATTAGCTGATCACACCTCTGACACCCAAGATGTCTTCACTTAAAATACTCGTTGGCTTACTTTACATAATTTGCTGATTATATTTAAAAGAAATACAATTTTGCAATTACTGTTCTTTCTGGTGTGCTATCTATGCATCATTTTCTTTTTATGTTTATATATTTCTCCTTCATTAGTGCAGTCTGAAGGGTGATTAGATCCCTTCAAACATTTTACAGAGGTTAAACGTTGATTAAGATTTAATTATTACTGTAAATAGCTTGGAATGACATATGGTGCAAAAACCTGACATATGTGCATTTGAATAAATGAAGTGCTATTTCCCATGATGCTTCAGTAGCTGTTTAACAGCTTTGCTGAAGGGTTATGTTGCACCTCATGTTAAGATTGCTTTGATGTTATATTTTGTTGGGTTTTTGCAGCTGAAAGCTAAGAACAGTTTTTCCAGTTTTTAAAAACATTGAATATTTTAAATACCTAAATTGTTTTGCACAAATTTTTGCTAATTTGTCTAACTAGGTTAAACATTTTCAAAAGCATTTCGATTTTAACGTGGGTTCCTAGCATTGTGTCAGCAACAGCGTCAATTCAATGTATAGGATTTCTAAAAGTCTAATCTTGCAAGGTGCCCTGTCCCGGTTGGGAGCGGGATCTTCGCTTGCCGCGGGAACCGGGAGCACCATGCATCCCTCCCAGGGATGCAAAGGTTCGGAGTGATTTCAGAGCAAGGGAAAGCTTTGTGCGAAGCCGGCAAAAGGAAAAAATTAGGAAAGGGCTGGAGATTTTATAGAGACAGAGAAAGGGGTAGATAAGATTTTAGCTGTGATCCATCCTCGTTGGAGGATACAGAGCCCTGGTCCAGGAGAGAAATGAGGGTGTGCTGTCCCCTCGTGTCACCAGGCAGCCCTTGGCTTTGCCGGGTCCCTACGGGTGCAAAGCGCAGCTTCGGGGACTCGATTCCTTCTAGCAGCATGCGCGGGGACCTTGGCTGCGGGAAAAGGAAGGGACCTCTCCAGGAAAATGATGAGTGGGATCCGTCTGATTCTCAGAGACGCTCTACAATTCATTGAATATTGCAAGGTAGCGAGCGTGCATCATTTCATGTAATATAAGTCAATCCAAACAGGGTTGTTTTGAGACTTGGGCAGAGTAAAGCACATTAAAATGACACGGAAAAGGCATGATTGACGTTGTATTATTTACATATTCTACTTCTCCACATTAATTTATTGATCTATCGAGCTCCTGCTGCAGCACAACAACGCGATACCGATTCTGATCTTGCCTCCTCTTTGATTTCAGATTGAGACATCTCGGCTGGAGCCAGAAATCGCAATGGCCACCACCAGTAAGACTGTAGTCTACAATAAAGGATTGTAAGTGGAAGTGGACAATCTCAGCCCAGAAGATTTGGGGAGGGAAAGGGGGAAACTTGAGATCCCGACTGGGAAAAAGAAAACAACAAGAGAAAACAAATAATAGAGCTCAGCGATAGTAACGTATTACCGCTCCCGGCGAACTGGGAGTAAATTAACACTTGCAGAGAACTGACGCCTCACACCAGTCAGAAAGATTAATATTAAAAGTTTTAAATTAGCAACAGGAGCAGCAACAAAAAAAGTACATTCAAACACTTTAGAGAACTAGCTAAAGAATAATCTCAGAACTTAATAGCACTGCATGGAGGGATGTTTAACGGCGTGTTTACGTGGTTATACCTAACTACATGAAAGTAGGCTTCACCGAGCAAATTTTGTTTTCAATGCGAATTAAATCTCCACACTAACGCTGCACAAAAATAATTCCGTAGAGATCAACAGGTGCATGAATGTGAAGCGCTTGGTAGGGTGTTTGATAAGTGTCCTGTATTGATTTCATGCCGATCCTGCCCCAGTGATCATGCGCGAAAGCAGCCTTCCATGGTTCGACGTGCAACGCTCCGTTGGCACAGCGAAGGTCATAGCCTGGGTGCCCTCCACCCCTCCCTCCTTCTTCTGCAGGTGGTCCTGGTGGCATCCTGCCATTCATTGCACTTGCAAGACTTTGTGTCACAGGAGACTACCGCTGGGCGTATCTGCAAGGGCTTTTGCCCAGGGTCCAAGATACTGGAAAGCCAACGTGCCCACACCTTGAATCGGAAGGGATCTTATAGCAAAAATACGATCGATCTGCTCTTTTCCTTTGCACAGACACGAAGGATGGGGTTTGTCCCACCTAATGTAGACCCTCGAAAAGTATGGTTGTTAATCTAAACTAATTGGCTAAGCTACACTTTGCTAAGCTAGTTGTCTGAGGACATAATATGCTTTAACATTTGGTCAGCCCTGAAGTGGTCAGACAGTTGGACTAGATGATCATTGTAGGTCCCTTCCAACTGGAACTCTTCTCCTCTTCCTTCTTTCTCTTCTTTTCTCTTCTCTCTCTTCTCTTCTCTTCTCTTCTCTTCTCTTCTCTTCTCTTCTCTTCTCTTCTCTTCTCTTCCTCTTCCTCTTCCATTCCCTTCCCTTCCCTTCTCTTTCTCCTCTCTTCTTCTTCTTCTTCTCCTCCTCCTCTTTCTTCTTCTTCTTCTTCTTCCTCTTCTTCTTCTTCTTCCTCTTCTTCTTCTTCTTCTTCTTCTCCTCCTCCTCCTCTTTCTTCTTCTTCTCCTCCTCCTCCTTCTTTTCCTTCTTCTTCTTCTTCTCCTCCTCCTCTTTCTTCTTCTTCTTCTTCTTCCTCTTCTTCTTCTTCTTCCTCTTCTTCTTCTTCTTCTTCTTCTTCTCCTCCTCCTCCTCTTTCTTCTTCTTCTCCTCCTCCTCCTTCTCTTCCTTCTTCTTCTTCTTCTTCTTCTCTTCTGTATTTTTGCCAATGCTTTCAGACAGCAAAACCAACACTGTCCAAAGCCTTGTGCCAGTGCAGAGGACACCCAAAGCAGAAAACGATGGACAAGACAGCTTTGCCTGGCAGCCGTGCCAAGCTGATGGCTTCGTGAGTCTGCAACCTCAGAGGGGTGAACTGCCCTCTGGAGATGGCTGGCTGTCTCTCTGTCTCTTCAACTACTCCACTTTGGGGTGCTTAAAGTGAGGTGGGGCAAGTCCCCCCAGCACTGCACCGAATCCTGCCCTCACATGGTTTTGGGGCCATAATTTGGCTTTCTGATATCTTGTGTCCAATGTAGACCCCGAGTGACTCCTGAGGACCAGAGGAGTTAATGCAGATTTTGAACATGGTCACCAGTAGAAGACCATGCCGACAGCAAGATCTGCCTCTGAGGATGGAGCCGTGGTGATGGACACAGCCGAACGCACAGGCTGTCATCCTTCAAATGCCAGTTTGTTGGGGGTTTTGGGGAGGGTGGGGGGAATAGGGGAAACCAAATCGCCACTGACGCAGAATGTATTCGAAGGATTTATTGCAATGCTTGAAATCGGGAGGCCTGAGCTCCGCCATGGGCTCCTCCGCCGTTGGCTGCTCTCGCTCCCCGCTGGAGTCACACCAGTAGGAACTGGAGTCACGCAACGGTCAGGCCGGCTCAGGAAGACTGATTCTGTCCCCGCGCTGGTGTAAATCAGAAATAATTGCACGAAACAAATCAATTTTATGGATTTACATGCCAGCATGCAGGGGAGGAGAGGCCGGCTCCGGGCTCTCCATAGCTGCTCTTGATGGGCCAGCTCCTGGTCCCTGACACTGGTGGAAACACAGAGTGGGTCCAGTTACACTCATGAGCTATTCTGGATTTACACCAGGGTAAAGGACAGCTGAATTTAACGCAGTAGAATTCCTCTAATGCACTAGATGAGATGAATGTATGCTCCGGAGGAAGCGAGGCCACCCCATCCACTCCGGGTGGGATTTGGAGAGGCTGCAGGCAGGGGGGATCTGTCCTGAGGGCATTTTCATGGGCATCTGTCCTACGGGCAGCACAGCGCAGAATCAGGCCCCGTATTTTGCCTTGGGGGCGAGTAACTCCCCGCAGCAGTGGAAGAGGGGGGCAGGGATGCTGGCAGTTCCCCAACAGCAGGCAGCCGACGGGAACCGCAGCGGCAAGGCTTCGGAGAGCCCTGGGACGAGCTGTGCGCCTGAAAAAGGGCCCTTTCCATTGCTGCAGGGTGTGGGAGGAGGTGAGGACCGTGGTCGGATGCTGGGGACGCAGGTACCCCCTTGCACACACATCCACGCGAGGGGAAAAAGCTACTCTGAGCCTAAAACTTCAGTTTACAGCTCCGCTGAGCCCACAGAAGTTGGGAGCCAAGCCGCATCGTGTTGCACAGAGGCACAACTTGCTGCCTTCCTCCTCCTGAATGGAAATGCAAGGCTGAGACAGAAGCAGCCTCTTGTGTTGACAGGGAGAAGCCTCCTGGCTCCGGCGTCTGTCTGGGTGGATCATTTCCCCTTCCCCAGTGGGTTTTGTCGCTGCCTGAACCATTCTGCTGCAAAGCTTGTTCATCCCAGGCTTTTTTTTTGGGGGAGGGGCAAGAAGCGATGGAGACTGCCCTTTGCCGCGAGGTTTCGGAGAGGTGGAGCAAGGAGGGAGACGGTGATTTGGTTTTGCATGGTGATCACCGATCAAAGATTTCGGTGGCTGTGAGCTCCGGCTACCTGCCGGGCCCGCAGATGGAGCGAGGAATTTGCAGCGCAGGAAAGGAGTCAGGGCTTTGCTTGCTGTATTCCTTTAGGAAAAGCATGGATCAAGCAAGTTCTGCCTTGGGAAAGAGCCAATTCCCAATTTTCTCCGTGATGGGAAGCGAGTACGGATGCTTTCCCTGCGCACAGATCACCTGCAGAGTTTCGGCTGCGTTAATTAGCAGGGGGTGCTCATCCCGTTAATCCAGCGATGCTCAGTAAGAACTGCGTTGGGTTGGAGAACAGACTTAGGGCTTATCAAGCCACGCGGTGCCTGTAAATCAGGAGGGTCTGATCCTGCTCGAGCGGGTGAGGACCAGCTTGAGGGATGTCAGAGGAGCCGCGCTGCGAGATTATGGCTCGGCTCAAAAGCAGCTGCGCAGTCGAACAAGTGACAATCAAACGGTCTAAATGAGTCTGGATTTATCGTCTTCCCGTACAAACCCCGTCAAACTTGTTTCGCTTTATGTGTCATGAAAATGGGTCTCAGTCATCTCAGCAGAGTTTGTGCTGAGAAATGAATACATCCCGGGGTTCTGAGTCAGGCGTTTGCCGGTGTTTATCTCCAAGAGCCGATCGCAGCCTTTGGCAGGTTGGCAACAACATTTGCTCTCAAATTTTGTTCAAGTGCAACTCCAAATGTTGTGCCCCCCCGCCCAAAGCACCGGGAAGCTGCTCCTGCTTGGAGCTGGGAAGGGAGAGCCACCACCTCACGGGGTTCAGCTCCCTTTTCTAACCTCTTCTGAAAGCGTCTGCGGGTCTTGCGTTGCGAGGTAGCGCCTGCAGCAGCGGTGCCCGAGAGGTTGGAGACCCGAGGACTTGACCCCACGTCTGTGTGTCCCCTTCCTCCAGGCAGTCAGGATGGCGCAGACCCGACTCTGCTGCTCTTCCCCTCTCTGTCCCCTGGCTCGGTGGCGAGCAGGACGAGGTACGTCTGTCAGGAGCACGTTTTGGTGGTCCCATGGTCCCAGACTCCTGAGGAACACCAAGATCGCAGCGTCCCCACGCTGGGACGCTGAAGCCAGCTGATGAGGTTCAGCTTTTAAGCCCCCACCATCCCAACGCAGGGGGTGTCGAGATGCATTTTTATTTAAAAGCAGCAGAAAGGCTCAGCAGACACAAACCTGACCCTTACGGATCTTAAAAGACCATTTCACTCGCAGGCAGCTCAAGGTTGGGCTCCTTCGTGCAGCGGTTCCAGCACCGGCTCAGCGTGGTTGCTGCCGTCCGTGGTGGAACCGCCGGCGAGCACCAAAATACCACGCTCAACTCTTCCTGCAGCATTAGGAATGAAAAGCATGGAGCTGGGAAAGCGGTAGCACATTAGTACTGTTTATTAGGACAGCAAATTGTGCCAGAAAAGACTACACACAACAGCTAATGATAACATTATGCACATTCACTTAATGGCTAATTAATCTCTTCGACTTTCCTAATGTACAAAAAGGAGCCTTCGGTTTGCGAGAACAACCCAACCATTTGCATTTCTTATTTCCTATAATTGGGGAAGTGGAAGAAATGGGGAGCGCAGAACCCACCACACACATCAAGTTGTTCACCTCAGCAGATAATAATAATGAGATGATCATCTCCTGTAGTATTTTAATTAGAAATGTCGCAGTTAATTGATTTCTTGGATATGTTAATTAAGAAATAATGAGGACCAGGTTGCAGCAAAAGGTGCCAGCGAGAAGTTTTGAGTCCCTCCTGGAAGACGTGTCTGTTGGCTGCTCCCCGAGCCGGCCAGGGGACAACCAGGGGGACAACCCTGGGGTTGTGTCACCCGTGTCCTGAACCCACCCTTAAGCTCGGGCACAGCTCAGCTCCTTCCATTTTTGCTTGTTGCTCATTTTTTCTGCTCTGCATCCCAGAGTGCCGGCGGGTGCCCAGGTGCCGGCAGGACGGGCAGCACCGGCAGGCAACGGGTCGCCCCGATGGCTGCCCGTACCAGCACCACGTATCGTTGGGGTGCGGGATGACCCGGCCGGTGCTGGACCCTGCCACCCTGGGACAAGCGATGCTGGTAGATCTCAGGGTTATACCGATGCCACGTAGTGTCCCCCCCGCTTCGGTTGGCTTCTCTTGAAGGGCTGTGATGGAGACCCAGAGCCTCGAATGCCCTTCAGCCG
>NW_009186858.1:0-3274 GCF_000690835.1 Fulmarus glacialis
CAAAGAAGGCAGAAAGTACCTCAGCCTTTTCCGCATTGTCAGTGGCAATGTTCCCCCCTACATCCGATAAAGGATGGAGATCTCCATGGCCTCTCTTTTTGTTGTTAATATATTTGTAAAAATAGTTTTGTTATTTCTTATGACAGTGGCCAGGTTGAGTTCTAGCTGGGCTTTTGCCTCTCGAATTTCCTCTCTGCGTGACCTAACAAGATCCCTGTATTCTTCTTGAGTTGCCTGCCCCTTCTTCCAAAGGTGGTAAGCTCTCCTTTTTTTCCTGAGTCCCATCAAGAGCTCCCCGTTCAGCCAGGCCGGTCATCTTCTCCGCCCGTTCTTCTTACGGCACATGGGGACAGCCCGCTCCTGTGCCTTTAAGACCTCCTTCTTGAAGAACGTCCAGCCTTCCTGGACCCCTTTGCCCTTCAGGACTGTCTCCCAAGGGACCCTCTCGACCAGTGTCCTGAGCAGGCCAAAGTCCGCCCTCCGGAAGTCCATGGGAGCGGTTTTGCTGGCCCCCGTCCTTACTTCACCAAGTATCGAGAATTTATCATTTCATGGTTGCTAAGCCCAAGACGGCCTCCGACCACCACATCTCCCACCAGGCCTTCTCTGTTTGTGAACAGCAGGTCAAGGGAGGCACCTCCCCTGGTAGGCTCACTTACCAGCTGCGTCAGGAACTTTCACAGGGATTAAAAAATACTGGAAAATTGTTTCGTAACATTGTAAACTGTGTGTTTATAGAAACACTCTACCAAGAAAAAGCTATTTGAATAATATGAAAATATTTGGGCTGTGCCTTTTCATTCAACACTTGCTTGAAAACCTATTAAGATGAGCTGGTTTTTGAAATGCCATACACTCTGCCAGGTAAGATAACTGACAGTTACCTGAATCATGGGTCTAGTCACTACTAAAAAGTTAGACAGGGGAAAAATGTTGTTATTGCTATATTAGAATTAAATCCTTTATACGTCAGACAGTTCTGTAGTTCAGTGCATTTTGTCAGTTGTTATTCAGTGATGTGTTGGCATACTACCTACCTTTCCCTTACTGTGATTCAGAGAGAACCTCATTTATTGCCCTTCCAATGCAGAGCACCCATCTGCTTTTTTCCATAAGGAATCTGAAACACAAATATAAAATCTTCACCTGGCATTTGATAACTAAAGATTCATCAGTGCCTCCGTGTAGCATTCACTTTCTTCTTTGGATAACCAAATTTATTAAACTTCTTCCTTTAAGTCTCAAATTTTAGAAGCACGGTTACAAGGGCAAATGATTGAACTTGAAAGAATCCTTTAGTATATTCTTGTTGATCAGATGCTATATATATGTGTATCACAATAGAAAGGTTCATATTTTAGAATCTTTAAATAAATTATTATTTTAAAATACATGGTTACAGTTGATGTTTAGCTAATTGGTCAGTGCTAGTCATTTAGACCTCCTCTAGGGTCAACAGAGAGAGAGATAACGGAAGGCGAGTTTATTCCATCTATGCAAGACATGAATTTTAGAATTAGATTAATTGCCCCATGTTATCTCTCTCCAGTTATGAGAGAGACACTCAGGATAAATTAGGTTGGTTTAAATTAGACACTTGACTTTTAGAAAGCTGAACTAAGGTATCACACTAATAACTTTCCAATCTTTGTTGTCAGTTCACATTTTTCAAGACTGTTTAGCACAGAGAGAGATCAGTCTTAATTTTGTAATTCTAAATGTTTCTGTTCAAATACCAATTTTGGTGATAGTCAAGTTTGCTGCCATTTGATTAGCTTGATTTTTTGAAAGTAGTAGTAGATGAAAATTATAAAGGTGAAAATCATTAAAGTGTTAGGATGTATAAGAAGTTTCTGGGATCTATTCTAGATTACATCTGCTATGTAGACCGTAATGTGTCATCTACACAAAACTGATTTCTTTTAGGGTATGCAGACCTCATCCTGCTCTCACAAGCAAAGCTGGTGTAAGACAGCAATTTTCTTTGCTTTCACATGTACTACTGCCAGTCCTTCCCCCAGTTTGGTTGTGGGCACATTGCGAGTTTTCCAGATATCAAGCTGGAGCAAGCCTAGTAGAAAAATACCTGCCTAGAAGAAAAATACCTGATATTGTCACTAGGCTTGCATAATACCTTCAGGAGTGTGCTGATGAGTTTAATGATGGTATGAAGCTCAGGATGGTATAAAGCTTCAGATGCTAATATTATAGAAAGATCAAGATACTTTGTAGAAAGAATAAGTTGAGTTTTGAGAGGCGAAGTAATAGGAATAGGATGAAATTCAGAAATTCAAAATCCAAGGACTCAGGTACTAGTACAAGCTGCTGCTATAAACTAGAAGATGAGGAGCACAGCAATTGTAAGTGGCAAGGAGAAAATGAGGAATCTGAGTGATGAAACTGCTCATAGTATGACTGCAAACAACTATTTCAATGCATCTTGGTTTTCCAGATGGGAAAGAAATAATAGTATGAACTACTTCCTCTAAAATATTACGTACAGTTCTAGTAATTGCAGTTGGAGAAAGATGAACTTAAACTAGATTCTCCAGAGAGAAATACGAAGGGACAGGAGCTTTTGGAGCTGCTAGATAATTTTGTTGATTTAAACTGCATTGCATCCATTTAGACTGAAATTTAAAATAAGGTTGAGAACAATATATAAGACCAGTGAGCTTCTTGAAACAATATTCTTAAATGACTGACGGAGAGAAAAACTCTAACTGTTTTTGAGATGGCTTGATTTGTTTATAAGGAGTTCTATGATGTGAGGTTTTGCAATAGCAGGGGAATAAATTCAATAATTCAGGGGACCTATTCTTCCTAATGTAGTTTAGAAACTGTGCAGAATTATGATGGTTCTTCGCTTGATGTTTATTATTTAGAAAGGCTTCATCTTTATCAAATTGCCTCCTCTCACCTTTCTGCTCCTTCTCAGTGAGTTAAATCTCCTGCATATAATAATGCTGCTTAGATTCTTCTTTTATACATGGCAGGCAAGTGTTTTTAAACCATTTTAAGAATACTGATGAATTTATTGCATCTAAATTGTGGGACAGAACTTGCTTAATTCAGCAGAAGGGTTTTACAAATGATCTCTGCTTTCTTTTTACATTTGTGATCAGTATATAGGATTGATTTTTTTTTTTTTTACACATCTCATTGAAAAGTTTGTATTTATAAAGCTGTGGCTTTGACTGGATATAAACCTCCAATAAAGTGCTATTTCCTCTTTTTTTTTTCTAGCCTGAAAGACTGTTATGACAGATGGAGC
>NW_009186859.1:0-25234 GCF_000690835.1 Fulmarus glacialis
ATTCTATGATTCTATGATTCTATGGTGCTCTGTCCTTTCCGATTTGGGCTTCCAATGCTTGTTTTTCAGAGGTAACAAGCAACTCCAGCTCTCCCCACCTCTCCCCACCAGGTTAATGTAGTGCCCCTGGAAAGGAGGAGGTTTCCAGAGGGTGCCATCAGGCTAATTAATGGCTTCACTGTATACACGTGGGTGAATCCCTTTTTCAAACACTAATTGCACACTTCCCACTCTTCTCAGTCAGGACTTCCCCACCTAATTTCAGTAAATTTGAGTGTTAACTTTTCTTATGTATTTTATTACCATTACCTCACTTGTCATTTCTGAACAGAGGATGGGCGGAGGATGGTCATTTTTCTCTCTTACATTAATTTTAATAGAATCAGTGCTTATTTTGGTTTGTACCTGAATATCCCCCGAGGCAATTGCAGACTAGTTGTGCAGACTGGGAGTCCTGGTAACAGGAACGTGCAAAATACCTATTGCTTGTAGGTGCCCCTGGGCACATGCATGGGCGGCAGGGTTCTCCGTTCAGAGGGTTTCCGTAATAGCCATCCATGCACCTGTCAAAGCAGTCAACACAAAGCAGCAGAAATTGTCAGGTGCTGCTTTCAGCCCCTGCAGGTGAATCAATTTATATATATGTATAATTAGTTTAACATTCCAGGTCATTGCAATGCTATCCCCATTAATTGGTACAGATATATCAAGCTTCAAAGGTGTTCTAAAATGGAAAATCAGAGCTGCATTCCCAAAATCTGGAGCCAAAAGGAAAAAAATGTATGTTTTCTTTTCAAGGAATATTTCTGAAGACTTTCACCTACTCTGGAACAATTTTAATCTAAATGATAATATATACATATGACATATCACACATACTCTGCATAGACTGCTAAAAGCTGCCACGTAAAAATTCTGTATATTCACCTATCACCACATACATTCATCTATTTCCATACACACACATGAAGAATGGCTGGCATGACATTAGAAAGTCCTGGCAAGAGCAAAAAAGCAATGATTTATTCAGAGCGCTCAGAGAATACTGCATATTTTAGATGCAGCATATGTATTGAAATCAGCCATGGTCTGTCTGACATGTTCTGCAAACCCAGGGCGATGGCTCTTTCGAGGCGGTGGTGGCTGTGCTGTTACCCAGACAGGTGGGGGGCTTTGGGGGCTCCCTGGGGCCTCAGCCACCCCTGCCACCCTGCCCGCCACCGCCGCCTCCGTGTCCCGGCCCCCCGTGGCCCTGCAGCTGCAGCAACGCAGCGGCTTCTGAAGCATCCTCAGTCTTTGATCTGCTTTGCTATGGCAAATGGGAACACAATTCTCTGTATGTATACAAGCCAGGCTAAAAGTCTTGGCTATTCGATTATCCTCGCCCTGGGATCTGGGGCTCCTGCAGAGACACAGGGCAACAAATATTTCAGTCTCCCATTTTTAATCTATTTGCCACCTGCAAGCACAATAGGCAAAGGCTGTATTGTCCAAAAGCACTGCAAGAAAAGCTCAATAGGTTTCATGGGGAAATCCTCTTAAAAGTGAATGACAAGGTACAATCCAGCCAAACTAAAATAAACAGCTAAAGAATTTAATTTTGACGTCCATGTTGAATTCTGATACTGCTGCCAGTGTATAGACTCAAAAAGAGGAGCACTGTTTTGAATGGAGCTGGAACACGTGGGAAAAGTCATTTGCTGGTCATATGGAAATAATACGAACCAGCAAACAGGCATGTTTATTTAAGCTCCTCAGAGATAATTGCAGGTATTAAAATGAGTATTCAGCATGAGGTTAGCCTCTTGGCAATTTAAAAGCTGGCAGGAGTGTATCATCTCATATGCAGCACTTTGCACGTCTCCAAGCACATGGTGCCATGGCACCCATGTCTCAAATGCCTTCTTGCAGGGAGCCCGCTGCAATGCTGCATGCATGCCGTGCCCGCAGTCCTCCCACAGGTATTACATGCACCTTCCCACATGCATTTGTCGAACAAATAGGTACCTGCCATTCAGCAGCTAGGCCCAGTTTAATCCTGGTATGTGTTTCCAGTTAAGGTCATTGGTGCATTCATGGGGATGTAGGTGGGCACCCAGCTACACACACGTTTCAGAGAACACCAGTGTTTGGGTGAGCTTTGCAGTACTGCTCATCAACTTACCTTTCACAGTGGCTTCCGGCTGTAAACCTGCGGCAGTTCAGGCACACTCCGGTCACCGGGTCGCAAAGCTCCGCGTAACCGTTACACGGGCAAGGACGGCAGTGGGGAAATCCAAAATACCCAGCCAGACATTGGCTGCAGCGCTGACCATCCACCTCCCGGCGGCAGGAGCACTGCCCCGTCACCTGGTCGCACAGCGTGCTCAGCGAGCCTTGCGGGTGGCACTCGCATGCTGGAAAACACCAAAAGCAAAGCTGTGTCCTGACCGTACTCCCACCAACCCTGCTCATCGCTGACACTGCTCGAAGGCAGTGTGAGCAGCGGGGGTGGAAAATTTCTTATTTGTGGAAACATTTTTTGTATTGCTTCACACATAATCATGGATTCAAAGCCCTAAAAAGTTGGGGTATGCATGAAGAACCTGGTACTGGTACCGGTGCTGGATGCCAAGTACCCACCATAGCAGCCGTGGAAGCCGAAGCCGTAGCTGCCCGCAGAGCAGGTGTCACAGCAGCGTCCCACGACGTTGGCTTTGCACTGACACTGGCCCCCCAGTTTACTGCAGCTGGTGTTCAGCGACCCTTGGGGATTGCACTTACATGCTGCCAAGGGGAAAGAAAATCATAACAGGTTTTTTATAAAGGAGTGTGATTACTTTTGTAAACTTGAAGGTTTTTTACACTTAAAAATAGGAATGAAAGAGTTTGATTATTCTCCTCAGGGGTTCACTAACCCCTGATGGCCATGGCTTGGACTATTTGATACTGTAGCATCGATGGTGATGGTGTATCAGGCACCAGCACAAGTCTTGGTGTTGGAGCTTCCACATTCAGGGCACTGCCTTCTGCACATATTTGGGATAGGACAGAAGAGGCTGTAGCAAAACGTAGGTCCAAAATGGAGATATCCTGAAGTCTAGAAGGGTTTGATACAAACCTATGTCTAGCTGCAGCACTGGACGTAACCCGCAAGCAGTACTTAGACAGCCTGCACCTGTGTATTGTTTGCTGTTTTCTGACACCTTGGACTAACTTGTTGAGTGAAGCTGGTCTGCTAACTCACAGAGGATGTTTGTCCAGGATGCTCAGATGCCAGCGCTAGAAAGCCAAAGTGCCATGTTTCATTGGGAGAATCCCATCACTATGGGAATGGGGCTAATGGGGAGTCGGCACAGCCCAAACTTAAATGAGGGCGGCTTCGCTATGTGGCTGCTTAGCCATGACCACATCACATGATGTGTGAGTGAGGCATCGGTCTTTCTAAAAGTAGCCCAAACCAAGCAGATGCTATCAGATCCATCGGAGGCAAGGTTCCCTGAAAGGAGCTGGACACCAAAGTTGTCCAAAAGGGCCCTCCTTTTACTGGAAGTGCAGAGAAGCTCCATTTCTCTGGGCCTAACACCAGGGAAGTCTCCTGAGCCACCGAGTCCAGCTGCCCTTTCTGCAGTGGGTCCAGGAGACTGCCTGGGGCTTCAAAAGCCAACTGCCACTGCCCTCTTGCTGGGACACCACTGAGGTTTTCTTGGTGAACCTCTTCCAGCACATCAGCTTGTGTGCCATCGGAGTCCTACCAGGGCATCCAGCTGGCCTATAGCATCCAGGGAGAGGGCTTAAAAACTCCTCTGTCATTTTATAGCAGCCAGAAAAGTAGGAAAGTTACTGCTTTGGCCACCTGGTGAAGCTGCATCTGATTGAAATGCTCTTCAGAAAACACACAAGCACTGCCATGGTCCCTGTCACGCTGCTTCATAAAGCTCATCAGGTGCGATGGACTCTGAGAGCCATGCCACCAAAAGGCGTTTGCAGCGCACTCAAGGTTCAACACGTCCATACTTAACACATGCTGATCAGCTTCACTGATCTACACCACCATGAGCTGAGAGCTCTCCAGTCAACATATCCTACAAACTCAAGGGAAAACCAGTAACTGTCCAAAAGAGCTGCCTGTGCAGGTTGCTCCTTACCGACGGCGCCGTTGTGAATACGGGCTGACATGCTCACTATGAGCTGTGCGCACGCTTCGGGCAGGACGTGAGGTCCAACTTCTGATGCAATTTCAATACAGTGATACTTCTGGTACTCATCTAAATCCTTTTCACTGCATAAGTTCTCCACGGAGCCGATTCTGGGAATAAGTCCAAGCTTTGGTGTTAGGAGGAAAAAGAAAATATTTTTGCTTAGATATACTGGAAACCAGAATTTCCCACATTCTCTTACTGTGTTCCGCATTGCAAGGACAGAGGCCTGGAGCACCGCGTTTCCAAATCTGCCGTTGTGCTGCTCAGCCATCTAAATTCACATTTATTCTGAAGGTCTAGACATTCCCTGAGTTCTTCAAATAAAAGAGACTGTGTATAAAAAAGTCAGATTATAATAAGACCTCAGATATATGCTCAGAACTGTTTTTGCTTCTAAGAGGTGCCATGTTGATGACTCCAAAAGCAGTATCTGGCCAAAATTTTTACTTGTATTACCGAGATAGAGAAAAATCAGCTGAAGGTTCTATGTCCAAGTATGGCTAGCCCTTGTCAGGTCCAGTTCTACAGAAGTAATTAGAGCAACTTAAAAATATTTTTCTCAAGAGAAGGACCCAAAACCAACACCCAGTTCCTGACTTGGTGGAAACTTGGGAAATGTCTGGACCTGATTCCCGGGAAAGTACAGAACTAATTTTACTTTTCCAATGTCATCTTTAAATACATCCATGATTTTTTAATTAGATTCAGACAAATCATAGAGATTTTAAAAAAACCTAAGTGATGAAGAACTGCATGAATTTATATCCCTAACCACAGCATCTTGTTAGCATATGTGGAGTGTGCTCATAATAAATGAGCAGCAGATAGAGGTACATACTCTGACTGTTAACATATGCAACAAGTATGACTTGATGAGCTATTATGGTATTGATCCATGAAAATTAAAATGGATACAATTCTGTCTTTCCGTACAAAAACATGCAAACACAGTGCCAAGGGAGGTAAGCAGAAGCACACTTCCCTGAATTCCTGTACATAAATAAATGATTTTAAAATATTTTGAGTAAGTCTGTGTAAAAAAAAAATCACACTGGTATAAATACAGCCTCAAGGAAATTGTGACAGAACTACTCACTGAGTCAATTAAGATGAACGATTTCACCTTTGGGTCAGAGGCAGAGGGCTGAGAAAAATACACATCCACAGAATATTCTGTTCCCGGCTCCAGGCAGATTGGAGTTTGCAGAAGTGCAATCCTGTTTAGCAGAAGTAAAGCACAGTTATAGCCAGGAATCAGGACAAGGCAAGTTTACTGGATGCGGTGAGCGCTCCCTCCCCCCTGTGCCTGCATCCTAACGCCTGCAGCCCCGAGCAAGCCCTGCTGCCGCAGGGAGCACACCCAGCCCCGCTGCTCGCAGGCTTTGGGAAAGCTGCATGACTTCTGCCTGAATGATTCACAAAGTGCTATTTAAACCTGGTGAGATTAAACTGAAAATGGCAGGTTTTGCTACTTCAAGCAAAGGAGTTTGCAGCTCACTGTTTATATTTGTCCTTTCCTGTCCCTGTTTGATCAAGAGTTTGGTCACATCCTCTTGGCTCCTCTCTATTCTTTACATAGGTCCCAGCTGAAAAGCTGGTTTTGAAAACAGGCTAGGACGGTGACTTTAAGTCAATATTTCCTTTCTACACTGAAATAGCTGGAGTTGGGTCTTTGCCAAAGCAACGACTAACCCCAGCAGGATCTCAGGCTGCTCTCCTGACTTGGGCAAACCTTTGCCAGGCTGAGGACTGGAGCATCAGACTCTTCCTTAGAGCCTACGTGGTACTGTGGTGTGACAGCAACAGGAAAGGCCGCACATGTGTTTCTAATATTCCCACTTTCCCACACATTTATCACTCTGCAGTGCTTCAGTAAAAGATTTGTACACAGAAAATCTACAGGCAAAAGGACAGGAATAGTCAGACCTCTTTGTAGCTGGGAGAGGCAACGCATGTGGCTCCTGTGAAAGGCCCTTGTTTTTGCAGCGTTGACTTGACAAAATACCAGCAGGCTGGATGGCAACACTTGCTAGCCAGTCTTCCAAGGACTATAAACAAAGGACAAAAATTATGGTCATTTTTCATATCTGAAAAACCCACGTTCTCTTTGCCAGGGTTAATGAAAGCCATCTGAATGATTGCACACTGCAGTGACAAAACAGATTTTCTCTTTGTTCTTTACAGGACTAAAAAAAATAATGTTATTTGTGAAAAATGCATTGTATTTGCAATGGCTAATTGAAGAGCAGAGACGGAAATGGGACCTCAGCTGGTGCAAATGGAAACAGCTCTGTTAAAGTCATTGCAGTTGTTTCCTTTCTTAGCACGGCATTGTCCCGGAGGTATCCTTCATTATCTGCCTCCTCTCACATCTAATAAGGAATAACAAACATAAAAGACTTTGTAACAAAAGTCTTCAAAATTCAACTGTTTAATCTAATCCTTAGAAGGAAAAAGCTACATCAAACCAGCCTACTGCAATATTGTTCTCACGTTTTAAGACACTGGGAGTTTTGTTTGCCTCAGAATGACAGCAAGAGAACAGAATACAATAGACAGAAGGAGGATTTCAAGTGGTGGGATTGTCCCAAGGAGCTGCAAAGCGAAAGAGCAAGGCATGTACAAATACTGGTACCGATAAAACACTTGTCTGTGTTTTTGAAGACATGGGTGCGGACTTGGGTTTAACCAGATTTGCGTTAACAGATTTCCCTAGACATGTCTTCATCACAGAGAAATTTTGTCCAGGCAAAAAATAAGATTTTGGCTGTTTTCCTACAATTTTCACACATCTTAGAGCCCAGCTGGAGCAACTGGGAAGCTGGATGTCTGCAAAAGCCCTGGATAAATATCTACTCAGATCACTTCTGCGTATGCACATTTTCCTGCCCAGAAAATCCCAGCTAGAAATACAGGATGCCCATCTAAAAGGAGCTGGATTTTGCATGTGTCTGATTTGTGAACAAAAGTCCAATCCAAGCAAAGGTACCAAAAGAGGAACTCCAGAAGATGAAATCTTGGCCAATGCTTAGAAAATACTTGTCATGCTGATTTTTCAGATATGAGTGGAAAGAGTTAAGGGGATCAGTGGAGGGCATGTTGCTCTGTTGATAAGGATGAAAAGGCAAACAATTTTAAATTTAGATATAAGGAGTGGGACAACTTGCTGTGTCCTATTATTGACAAAATAGACCCTGCATCTATCACAACATCACAAGACACACAAGACACCACAAGTACCTCAGGCTCATAACGAATCGTGATATCAAAGTCCATAGCAAAGGGAACGTTGTTGATGGCAAATCTCAGCCCAGCTCCGCTGGGAACGCGGGCGAAGCCAGGTCCCGTCCATGTGACAGACCGGCCGGCGCTGGGCTGCCTGAAAACCACCGACACAGCTGAGTCCTGTCCAAACTGCACTGCACCCTGCAAAGAGATATTGACATTTTCAACAACACACAGAGTCAAATTACAAAAAAACAAACTAAGAAAAAGACAGGAAGCATTTTTGCCATGTTATTTACTTATTTCAGCCATCAGCCAGCCTCATTTTCTGAACAAGCTTGCAATCGAGACTCTAAGAACTCTCCCAAATGTAGGATGTTTAGGGTCACATATAGAGAAATGCTTCCTCTAGCTTTGCAACAACAGCAACAAGAAGGACTAGAATAATCCATCTGTCTCTCTGTATTTGGCATCTCCAGGAATTCACATTGCAAACCTTAAACAGATTAAGCTTGATTTCATACATGGCTGGACTTTTCACTATAAGCTGAATAAATAAATATCAATACTTACAATGACAGAGTTGACAGCATTTAAATGCCGTAGGTACCATGTTAACATCTAGGTACACTTAAATGTCGGAAATGTCTTGCAAGCAAAACCTTTCATGGGCGCTCTTCCCTTCTAAACAATTAATTGAACCTGAGTCTACAATGGCACCGGACATAGCAGAGCAAACCTGTCAATGTGAATTATAAAATGTCCAGCCCAACTGCATACCAAAAAAATTGATTTCATTTGTGTCAGGTTTGTAACGTCTAGGACTGTGAATCCCATATGCTCAGACATTTCCTTGCCCTTTGTTGCAAAATAAAATTTTAGTATTTGGTGTAACCTTAAGTAACTATTAAAGTACCAATTTACCTGTTCCAGTCCAGATTTTCTAATACTTCGTTTCTTGCTCCTGTTTAACACAATCTTTCCGTTTTCAATCGTGAACTCATAGCCTTGCTTCTGGAAGTAGATGTCACACCTTGGAAGAGTGCTTGGTTTAACCTATGAAGTAAAAGTAACGAGAGAGGGGACAGCACTGTCTCAACAGTGTTGAAGGGTAGGTAAGCAGCTAAATGAAAATCCACACGCCTAAAACAAGCTCTGGGTGAAACTCTAAACTATGGCCCAGCAGCTGCTGGAAACCCTTTTCCCTCACTGTCTTACAATTAACTTGCACTTCCTCTTAAGCTACGTCCCAGACATCTGTTTTTCATTTAATTATTGGACAGCAGGATGATTACTGGTTGTGATTATAGCTAAATATTTGCGGATGTGACCTGCAAATAAACATTTTTTTATTATTCCTTCTCTATAGCTTCTGGACAACACATCGGAGAAGAAACGTTAGTAAAAACGTAGGCAGTGGAAGGAATGCATTCCAGACTTGTACTCTGCATGGAGAACAATTACCCCCATTTTGAAGAAAAAAAAATAAATAAAAATTAATTTTTCTAAAAACATTACAGATGGATGCCAAATTCTTGAGGAAATTGGGCTACAATCAGTGCCATTATATAAAGCAGCAGAAATGAGTCCAATGGAACAGAGAGGAATTTGATTCTTCCCCTGTTGGAGATTCCCAGAAATATCACAGTTCGTGATAGCTGTTGGCAACTCAAACATTTTCCTGTAATTTAAATAATTAAATTAATTTCTCTAATTCATGCTAGACCAGCCCGCACTTGAGGAGCAGCAAGGAAAGCTTTGCAGGTCACACCATGCTGTAGTGCCTGCCCCTTGGTAACAGCCACAGTTACGGGATAGTCATGTCCATGAAGAATAAGGCTGAACTGAGGACGGTCAAGGGACTTGCTTTGTACCTTCCTGCTAAAGAGCCGCCCCAGCCACCCCTCGAGCAAGGGCTCCTCTCCGCAGCCTCGGCTCCTGTGCCACCACCGCATGGATCCCCTCTCAGTACGACACCTAAAAAGCCAACTACGTACCAAGGGTGCAGAGCCAGAAAGGGGCTTTGCATGCTCAGCTTCATAAATATAATAATCCAGGGGTAAAAAGAAGTAGCCTGGGGCTGGCTCATTACACTGGCGGCTCACGATGTTGGGAAGGCACTTGCACTGCCCATCCTCCGGTGAGCACCTAGGGTAAGAGTTGGTAAAGGGAGGACGTCAGAGTGCGGCATGGCTGGGTCCTCACAGCATGAGAGCAGCTCAGCTCCACCCGTTTCGGCTTTGCTTTGTTTCTTCCATTGTTGGATCACCTCCCCTATTAAACTTCTTCCTACCACCCACCCCCTCTGTTTCCAATGCTGGATTTATTCAATGCTACTTTTTCATCCCTTAGGAGACATGACATACTTTGTCTTTCTCTGTCCATTCCATACCTGAAGCACAGATCCTTTTGTTTCCTGAGCATCTGTTACTATCTATTCCTGTATCCATTTCTTGTATCTCTTTCTGTATCTATTACTGTATCTATCACTATTCTTGAGTATCTATCACTCGCAATTTTGGAGGCAGGACATGAGATCAGAAGGACCTTTGATTTGATGCGATATGGTAGTTTTCATATACTTAAACTCTTATTTAACACATCAGATGATTACTAGCTTTGATTTACCTGCTCACAAGGAGCTGCTCTACAGCATCAGACTGTGTGCTCCTGTGTCTGAAGTCTAACAGCAGTAGTGAAGACCCCTGCCCAACAGACTTCTGGAGGAGCCCAACTGAAACCAAGCTTGCTTCTAAAATTATGTATTTTGAATAGGAGCCAGTACGTCAGAAAAAATTGAGTTATTTCTAGCTTAAAGTAGATGTAGGAAACTAAGTTAAAAATGTCACCTCTAACTTACTTCTAATTTCTATTAATATTAGGGCCTCTGGTTCTCTCAAGCCATGCAGTTTATATTTTATATTAAACAAATCTTGGCTTAAGCTGATTCAAAGTTGGCTTCAAAGGAAAAAGGTAAATCCACTTACACAAATAAATTTCCAAGATCCCAACCTGACTTTACACTGTTTGTATATGATGAAATTACATCTACAGTCTATTTTCCCATTTGTACTGAGCTCTATTAACCTAATTAGAATATCTAGCCTAAGAGTTTCTAAAAATTAAAACCAAAAAACAACTTGAAGAACATTAACTCACGAGTTATTCTGGGATCCACCAATATCACAGTCACATGGAGAACAGCCGTACAAGCTGCTGCCAAGACCCCAGTATCCTACCTGGGATAAAAAGAAAGTGAAAGATTTTTTATGGCAAATATTTAAGTATGTAAAGCACAACAGAAATTATTCCCCTGGATGAATGACGCTCTGGAGCACTACTGTGCTGCTGCCTGTGCTTGGCCATGGGAGATTGCTTCTCTTACCAGATTGCATGGGTGCTCAGCCACTGCAAGAAGAGCCAGATATTTACCCATTTGTGCAAGCAAGTTGCTCTGTAAACAGCAAAGATAGCCTGAGGACATGATTTTGCATTTTTTTCCCCTCCTGGGAGTGCTCCTCCTAGCACAATTTGATTACACAAATGTTTGCAAGCAGTAAAAAAGAACCAGGTGTGTCAATGCAAAATGGGAGCATACAACTGTAAAATTATTTTGAATTTTGACTAATTGTTTACTTTTCTGGCAATGAAAAGGTGGGAGATGGGAGAGGAGACTTCTAAAACCACATGCAGAAATAATAACAAAAACTGAGTACTTACGACGCATTTTTCACAGCGTCGCCCTGTGGCGAACCGCTGGCAGAGGCACTCTCCGGTGGCAGGATCACAGATGGAGAAAGGCAAACTGCCGGAGGGATCACAGTTGCAGGCTGCAGGGAGGGAAACACGCGGTTACCTCTGCGGGCCCCCGTGACGGCAGCAGGACTGGCATTTGCTTTAGATGTGGCTTCAGCATGACAGGCAGTCTCCCTCCTCCAGACGGATGCTCTGCAGATGGACATGCCCTGGCACCCCACAGCCCTCAGACTGCCCTGGGGTGGGTGCACCCACCTTCCTCGGTGGGTACCCTCTTTGGGGGGAGCAGGGGCACTGGCAGAAGCCCGGTGTGGTCATTTGCCGTGTGCTGTGTGCTGACCCGCACCGCACAGCCCTTGCATGTTGCTGAGTACCGTGCTGTGGGCATAATGTGCTCACAAACCCCCAGTGCGCCTGGGTAGGGGCAGGATGTGTTTTTCAGTGAGCCCCTCTCGGAGGAACGGCTGGCTGGAAGCTCTCATGGCAAGGCAGCAGCTCCTGCCATTTGGACGCTGCACTGTGCAGTGCAGAGTCCAACTATCCTAACAGCCTGTCTGTGGCTTTTCATTCACCCTTAGGCTGATTCTGCTTCCAAAATTATTTTCATACGTTTTAGTCTCCCTTTTCAATTAAATTGCATGTTTAACAACAGCCTGGTCCATTATAATATACTATGTATTCTGCAAGTGATTTTGTATCTTCTCCACCTCAGATGCTGCACCAGGTACGTTAAATTACATTGACATTAAATTATAGTAGGCAACTGGATATTTTGTGAACCAGGTAGCATCTGTGCATTAGTGTGTGCATCTGTGCATTCAACTACCTCCATCTTTTAAAAGTGCTTTGGAAAGAAGAACAAAAGAGATGGTTTACATACGCTGGCACCCCAGAGGGTCACTGCCGCTCAGCCCGTAGTAGTTCGCCCTGCACTTGTCACAGCGGACACCCTCCACGTTCTCCTTGCAAGGGCACTGGCCTGCGACCGTTCCCAGTGCAGGATCTGTGCGGCTTTCGCACATGCCGTTGTGCAACGTACCTTCTGGGTCACAGTTGCAGGCTGCAGGCATGGCCAAGGAGACATATAAAAAAAGCACATTTAGATATAAGCATGAAAATGCAATTACAGAGCTGCAAGTAGGCACAACTTCAGGATTCTTGTAAAGACTAGAGATGTTCATCCACGCTTGTTGTGTTGGATGCTTTACAATCAATGCACAGCCACTGTGTTTCCAAGATCTACTTTTTCTCTGGAGGAGAGTTACAGTCTTCACTTTAGTAGAAATATAGCCTTTGCTTTGGGTAGAAATAGGCGTTACTCATCCACTCCCTAGCTTCTCCAGAGTACCTGCAGAGGAGAGGGCCCTATAACTATAAAGCATAATTTTTGGGGACGCTTTCATGAAAGCTGTAGGGTTGCAGAGGGCACCAAGTGTGAGCCACCTCCCCAGAGCTGGTCTGATTCGGCCATAGCTGAATTATTTACCGGAATGGATTCAGCAGGGGACGCTGCCTTCATGACGCATCCCATTTTTTCCTAAAGCACTACCCATTTCTCACAGCAGAGCTGACATCTACTACATTGCTTCCCTGGGTAATCTCCACTTGGCTCCTCAAGGACTTGTCATGCCAACCAATTACTACACTTAAATTATACTCAGAGCATTTTTCCTATCCTATGTTAATACTGAATTTAGCTCATCATTCAGAAGAAGGGCTTTCATGCCGGAAAGCTTATTTTTCTTATATATGGCAGGTATCTAGCAAAAATTATTTCTCCTCCCACCATTTTGCACCTCTCCTGTAATTCCTGACTATCACAGAAGTAACAGCACTATTACTATTCATATTTATATTGCTGTTGTTCAAGAAGGATGAACAAGAAGGATGAAGAAGGAAGAAGGATGAAGGATCCCTGCTGGATTTCCAAGCTCAGTTTAGCAATGAGTTGGAATATGCAGCCCTTGTCACAATGCTGGTTCAAGGATGTCGTCATGCAGCTACTTTATAAGGTAGTTTGGATGTTATAGGTTTGGTAACATTTTTACAAACCTATGAACATTTAAGCATGGGGATGCCATAGGGCTCAGAGCAAAGAGAACCCGAACCACCCCATTTTGAGTCATTCTTACAGAAGCTAAAGAAGCAAAGCTTACGGAGGCATGCGTGAGGGTCCGAAATGACTTTGAGTGGATCCTGGTAAAAGAAACGTTTGCACTGGTCGCAGTGTTGCCCCATGGTGTTGTCCTGACAGTCCTCACAAACACCACCGCTGACCCCACCACTGGCCTGGTACACGGCCATGTCAAAGTGGCATCTGCCAGAGTGGCCGTTGCAGTTACACCCTGAAACCAAAACAAACAGTGGGGTATTTCGCACCACGATTCCTATTGTTGTTGTCTTCACACCATTGCTGTGTATCGTTAACATGGGGTTACTCGTTACTCACATGATTTCAGTGCCCCAGCAAGATTATAGACTCCCAGGCCTCGTGCTTTACAGCTGGGGGAAGCATTGGAGACTCACGACGGAACTGGGCCCTCCACTTGGAAAAGTACCCATGCAGGTGAGTGTGCCTGATACGCAGTGGGGAACACTGCTCCACTGAAGAAAGATCTAGCTGAATATTCGTTACAGACCCCAATATATTATTCTTGGATATCCTGCATTACTCATTATTGTGGAAATAAATAATTTAGCCTTGTCTAAATTCTTCTTTCATTCACAAGAAAGACCCTATGCAAACCAATGAATGATCTTTTTTGCATTAGTTGATTTCTCCTCTCTGTATTGTTTTTTTCTCTTTATGAAAAAGCTCTCTTTCTTGTAGGACAACACAATACCGATGGATACAGGAATCCATCTGTTTTTCTAGATGAGGCATGGAAAAGTCTCCCTCCCAGAAACCCAGCCAACCCATTACGGATTGCGCCGGGAATGTGCTACACGCACCCCCCACCTATTGAAAAGGAAAATAATATGTTTGAGTTACGTTTGCAAGCATTATCTTGTGCCCCTTCAGCTGGCCTCCATGGAGCATCATTGTAGAAATCTTTACATCTTTCACAGGACAAACCTTCTGTGTTATGCTGGCAGATACATCTCCCGTGGACCTGCAACATGGTGAGAACAGAGAGGAGGTGAGGTGACACGAGGGGAGAGGAGAAGAGAGGAGAGGAGCTATCTGCTCAAGGTATGCCAGCAAGATCAGGAAAATTCAAAGCTCTTTGGCTCCCTCAGCTGACATAATTCTCAATTATTTGAGTAAAAGGTCTGGAGAATACCTGCAAACTTTAACCAAATAGTTTTAAAGCCACTGAGCAACATTTAGGAAAAAAAATACTTCTAGAGATATCAAAGGAGAATTCAACTTTTTAAATTCTATTTCTCTCTCCCTACATGTCTCTACATTGAGATACATATTTTCCAGGAGAAAAAAACCTCTTGTTCCCAGAAGGAAAGAATTCACAATCATGTTCCTGAATTTTTTAATAATCTATTTTTCATGGATTAGCTTTGCATTATCAGCTATCCTCTGTGCCAATGCCTCCTCTCCTGCCGCAGAGCCCCCGAGCCCAGCTGGAGTGTGGAATGCACCCAACGAGTGGCCATTCATTCAAGTCTGCACACACCACAGGCTACTTACTGCATTACATTTGCACCATTACAGCTCTGGTATTTTGCTGCTATTTTCAACATGTCTTCTCCCAGTTGCTTTTGAAACACCATACTAGTGCCAACAAAGAGGCAGCTTCTGAGCAATCCAGCCCAGGGTTTTAAAGGAAGAAGCTGTATTGAAACATTTTATAACTTGGAGTTGCAAATGGGCATCAGAGAACTTCCTTCCTCCCCCTCCCTCCATCTCCTTCCTTCCCCAAAATACCAGGTAGGGATTGCCCTTGTTGGAGACAGCGTTAACAACGCACCATCCCAGACTGATGGAAAACATCTCCCCGCAGATTCTGCACGGGATCACACTGGCTGGCGTGGCCATTGCAAAAGCAGCTGCCCCGCACAACCATCTCATAGACAGCATAGTAGTACTTCTCGAGGGGATCACTGTGCCTTCTTCCAAGGAGAGCATCCCCAAGGGTGTGGAGTTTAGTAAAATTGATCCTTAGGTTTGTCAACGTAATGAGCTCTAGAAGGAAAGAAGAGAAATCAAGAGTCCAAGTCCACTTGAAGACAAACAGTATGAAATCTTCAGCTTGGATCAGTCATCCAAGAATTCCCCATACTGAAGAAATAGTGAAAATGATCTGATACTGGCCGAGACCAGTAACCCATACAGTGCCAGGGCACGGACCCACTCCTGGCACACAGCTGCGGAAGCGTTAGCACCCTCCTTGGTATGGCTCTAGCTAGGGCCAACCTGTATTTTCCCAGTCAATGTCTTCACGGGTTCATGTACAGCTCTGGGCTTGCTCCCAAGAGGCAGTGTGGATTGGGCCACCTGATCCCAGAAGGAAAGATAGTTCAGCTGCTTGCATGAGTTCTGCAGAGCTGTGTCGTTTGCCCTCAGGGCTAGAGAACAAGATTGGCCTATTTTATTTATTAATATGGATGTCTCCCTATGATCTTTTGCTACCTAATTTTCAACATCATTGACTTACACCAGCTGAGCTTTTTACCCTTTCAGTGTACAAAACAAGCAACACCAGCGAAGTATCTCTGGAGAAAACCTGTACTGTCCATACCTTGGATATATGGCACATATGGATTTTCTATTTCAAAGGTGGGATCCAAAGCTTTTAAAACAACCTGCAAAATAAATTAATACAGCTCTATAGATCACTGAAGCTATTCTTTTTGGATATAAAGTCTGTTACCTGAGACCCATTAGTTACTAATGCCACTTTACTGATCCCATAAAAGAAAAAAACACAAGGCTATAGCCCTGATTCAGCAAGTGCTCTCATGGTTTCAACCTGGCCTTGGCTGAGCAAGGCAAAAAGACCTTTTGGTGGATTGATGTGTCAGGAGGAAGGAAAAACAGTGCCCTAGAGTGATGTAGAGATGGGACCAGCACCTACCAAAGGGATCAAAGGACAGGCCCCTGCCTTTAGCGGTAGAGACTAATGGAGAGTCAAGATCTCTTATACAGGGGACTTCCATGTGAATTTGGAAAGCAGGAAAGAGCAGTAGAAGGTTTTGTACAAGTTGTTTTATGAGTTCATTTGGATGTAAAACTGAGGGTAAAGTGCAGTGTTTGTCTTTCCCTCTTACTTCAGTAAAGTCAATAGCACTTCATGTCTCAGAACCCGTATCAGTGGATCTGATGGATACAGACAAGAGACCCTCAGCTCCAGAAAAACAGCCACGTATGATCTGAACCTATACAAACACAGACACTTGGTAATACCTCGCCTTCAGTGGAGGGCTCGATGTCTGAATATCTTGAATCACAAATGACGTCTGCCACACTTTTTGCCGGACCAGAAGAGATGTTGGGAAAAGAAGCTGCACAGTTCTGTGCAAAATATCTAAATGCTTTCCAGGTCTGACCAAAGTCGGTGGAGCGCTCAACCAGCATTGCTGCAGGCCGAAATGTCTGCAGGAAACATTATTTCAAGAATTCCTTAACCAGGTGTTGATAAGACATCTCAGGAGTTGTTCTGTTGACATTCCTGTTTGGGGGATGCCAGCAGCTGCCAATTAAAATTTTGTGTTTGGGAGCTTGCAGGCTCCCTACAGGGCTACTGTGTTGGTTACATGATTCTCTGAAAAAGCCGGATTCTTCATCTAAGCCCTCTCAGCTAAAGGGAAGGGCAACCTTCCACATAGATGTAAGATTACTTCCTAAGTAAGGAAGTTTACCATAACAATGTAGGAATTTTGTAGAAAAAAATTTGTAACCATCTGGATCATAATGGATATGCATAAGAAGACTGAACTAAACTTGAAAGAGCAACCTCAGTTCAGAAATGTCCTAAATTTTTAGGGCTTAATTTTGCAATTTAATTTTCTTTTCAGCTTTAATTCTCAGATTTCTAGAAAATAGGACCAGAAGGCACATGAGTAGGAAGCTATTCATTCTATCGTCCTCCCCTAAGGCAGGATCAACTATAACTTAACCATACTTGACAGGTGTTTATCTAACCTGTTCTTACAAACCTCTAAAGATGGAGCTTTCACTGCCTCTCTAAGCAATTTATTCCTGTGGTTAAGCAATTAGTGTATAACATTACATAAAAGCTCTGGTAAAAGATGTACCTTAAAAGTCAGGATAAGATGGCTGAACTGGAATAAAGTTTCTAGGTCCAATCTAATGCTGACATGGTCGACACCTGAAAAGAGAATGAAAATGAAGTGAAGAGGACAATGCTCACATTGGAGGGGTTGCTGAGAGAGCTTTCCCATGGGGAATTTAAAGATGCCTTTTCCAGCATGGCAGCTAGGCTCTTTAGGGCATCCCCTGTGCACAAACCCGGCGTGCGGCTGGATCGCTCTCTCGGGGACAATGCGATGCGCTGCCTTTCTGGCACTGGCACCGGCAATGCCGCATGTCACTGAGACTGCAGGAGATGGTTAAAGGTCCTGTTCAGACCATTCAGACTGTAAGTGACGGTGATGGTAAGGTTCTGGGTTTACATCTTCCTGTATCCAGTAAGATTCTTTCAAAATCCATCCAAACAGTTTTCTTATTTCTAAGAAAAAAATAAAAATATGGGGTTTTCTTCATGCTAAACAGATCTGTTAAACCCTTCTATACTGCCAGACCTGAAATTTGTCATGAGCTGAGCTACCACACCAGGCATCTTCCAAAATTGCAACAAGTATGGGAAAAACAACCACAATTCACACATTTTCTGTAGAGAGTTGCAGGAGCTCAGCTGATATCCCCATTGTTCACATCTGCATGCAGCATCCCAGGGCTCCTGCACTCCAGGCTGTGTGTGAGACCTCATCCCAGAAGAAAGATGGCGAGAGCAAGAGGAGATCCTCTCACAGCTGGCCCACAGCTTTATTGACACTGATGTCTAAAACTGGTGACAGTTCCTTGCCAGACTCCACGAAAAAACAAGGCTTATGAATTTTAGTTACCCAAAATAGGGGTAACATATAATCTTAATTTTTCTATGCCTTAATTTCCAACAAGTCACATATTTTTTACATATTTACTATATGTCAAAAAAGTAGAGTAGATGCTATTCCTCCTATCATGCCTTCACAGAGAAGCTGTAAGGATATATAAATTGATACCAGTGAAGAACTGCAACAGAGAACCTTGCGACAAAATTAACATGTGGCAATAAGGGTGCTGATAGCCTGGCTTCATTCAATTATTTCCTAAAGTATTCGTGCTTTACACTGCAAGCACTATTTTTTTTAAATGGATATTTGTGTTTTACGCACTCTGTCATTAGACATCTGTAGGCAAATGTACCTTTTGCCACAAATCGCATTTCCCTGAAAAGCAGACACTCTGTGAAAAATGCCAGCGTGTATAACACAGCACTGCCGCGGGTTCTCTGGCCAGCTCTTGGAGATACTGTACTTAAAAGTTGTCTGTAGAAAAACAGAATTTCTAAATCCTATATTGTTACACACAAATAGGTTTAAATCTCTCAGTATTACCGAATCAAAGAATAGATGCAGTTTTGTCTCATCTTTTCATGAGGACAATGTGATGAATCCTAATTACATAAATAAATCTCACAGTAAGTAATTTTGCAGTAATTTTTTCTCCAAGAAACTTACCATTTTCAGACTGCCACCACTTTTTTTTCCTATCGGGCTCAAAAGTTGTGATAACATTTTCAACCATGTGACTGTTGTGCTGCATATAGGGATTATACGGGTATCTGGAATCACAGAGAAAGCACTTCTGTTCAGCCTAGAAAACAAAACGCGCAGGATAAAAGATTAATTTGGTCTCTTCTCTAAAGATCTGGTGACGTACACGTATTTATGCCATTGCAAGATTGGAGCCTGTCATGTTGCTTTGGGTGCCTGTGCTTTTAATCACTCAGGCTTTCATATATAAGGGACAAGCCCAAGAAAATCATCATATGCACAAACTGTGCATATAGTAAATGTTGGCCTCGGTTTGCCCCAGGTACTCTATAAACAATACACTTTTTCAGTTGTGGAAAAGGGATCTCGGTAAGAGCAAAGAAATAAGTTTGTCAAGGTGTTGATTCTGGGTTTAGCTGCCAGAGAGTTTGTTTTGCGAGAGTTTGTTTTGCAAGCGTTTCTCAGGAGAAATTTATTTTTTAAAAGTTGAGCTTTTATACATGTCTCATAAAGGCTGTAGAAACTTTCAAGCCGGAGCTGCCAATGAGGAGGCAGAGGGGGTATAAGGGAGGACTGGATCTTTCAAGATCTGAAGAAGCCTTGAAGAGGAACATTCACTAAATCATTTATACCTTTTTTCCTCTCTCTTTGCACACTTTCTGGCAGCTCGGAAACCCAGCCAAGAGCAGCAGACAGGTGCTGTTGTACAAATGGAAGGCAAGGATGGATCCAGGTACAATGTAAGTAGGTGGTCTGGGCTGACACCACCACCCCGACCACTGTCAGTGACTTTTGTAGGCACAGGGAAACTGGAAACGTTTAGAAATTATGCAAAGGAGGAAAATCGGGATGTCAATAGGATGAAAGGGTCTTGTTTAAAAATATAACAAGCAGAAGACGATGGTGGCAATGATTAGCCAATATCTCAATGCTGAATGAGAGGCTTTTGTCTGCAAAAGGGCTTTGAAGGCGAGGAAGGAGCTCCTATTTAAGGTGATAAGAGGGGGATTGAGTGGGAGCGGTAAGGAGAGGTGACAAGGTTAACATGCCGGGCTGGGAGATGACCCGTGCTGAGCCATGCGGACAAGCCCAAGCAGCATGCGATCGCAGCCGGCAGTGCCATGGGGAAGCGAACGGCAGTGGCTGTGCCGGGGATGCCCAGGGTGGGCAGGGGCGGCTGCGCTACGCAGACGGACTCTACGAGATTTGGGCAGAGCCTGAGTGCGAGGACTCAGGGATAAGCCAAAGCAGAAGGTGACGCCCAAACTGTATGCCTGGCTGGCAGGGACGCTGGCAGGGAGAAGGGGGGATGACACAGCACCCCAGAGGGAGCTGAAGGAGGAGGCACAGAGTGCCCTTGGCTGGGAGGCTGGCAGGGATGCTGCTGAAAACAAAAAGTGGAAGTCAGTGGCAGGAGCTGGGCTGGAAATGACCCAGAAGGGGACGGGCAGAGAGGCACCCTGCCCAGCACACTCAGGATCTACGGAGAAGTATTAGGAATGGTTTGGACACCTTTGTATTATGAAATCACCTGGGAATTATTCACATTTAAACAAACAAAGAGATACAGATTTACTGGTATGGTATAATTCATGTGTTTTAAACATTATGATAAATATACATTATATTCAGTCATTCTATACCACAGTTGACAAATGTACGAATGTACAATTTAGAAGATGAGACAGAAATACAAAAAATACTCTGTCATCTCATTTCACAAAGCTCTGTTAAGGAGAGCTCAGGTTATCGAAGCATTTGGCAGGACTGTGCACACCCACTCTCTGGTTTATATAGATACATACAATATGACACTCAGTCAATTTATGTTTAAGGTTGCTCCATAAAATCTTATGTGCCTCATAATCTTTTTGTGCCTCAAAGGACAAGCACGTGCATGTCCACGTAAGGCAAGTCTGGCAGATCCCATTTACCTCTGAAGTGTGCAGCTTTATACTCTCCTCAATACTGAGTCCTTTTTCTTTTCCTTTCAAAACATGTGTTATTAGTAAATAAAATCATAGGGCTAAAACCCACTTAACCTACACTTAGAAACAACAAGACACATTAAAGACTGAAAGTGATTTGCAGTGCTTCTTTTCAAACACAAAGCAGTTGAACTCTAATTTTTTTTCAATCTGAATTTTCAATAAGACATCCCAACCAAGTCCTGGCTCTTGGCAGCTTGCCACATTGATTAACACAAACTTTCACAAGTAAGGTTTGTTCTCGTCATGATGCCTGACACAGGTCATCAGGAGGGGAACTGGGGGAGGAAGCACTTGGCTTTGCAAGATGCAAAGCTTCCCAGCCTGCCTCCAGCAACATGTTCAAGAATGTGCTAGTGAGAAAGAGAATTGAGTTGAGTGGGACTTTCTGATACACCTTAGGTGACAGACGCATTTAAGGGGAGCTGGTACAGATCACATTGCCAGAGCATAAGCCTCTATCTCTCAAGCTCTGCAAAGCAGCAGAATTTGTAGCTCTCATCCTATTCAGGAGACAGTCACCAGGGATCAAGATACGTTGAAGCAGCATTAAATCACAGGGATTATTGTGGAACAGCTGTTCCTTTTCATGAGTCTGTATTTACATAATTCAAAGGATAAGTACAGGCAAGTGAAAACATTAATTTTTTATTGCTCTTTGATCTCCTCTTAAAAAGAGAAAAAAAAAGGCAGTCATACAGCTAAGGGCCAGAAAGACGATGTCTCTGAGATGGCTCTTTGTGCCCATCTACCAAGCAGTGCCAAGACTCGGAGCACAGCCAATGAGTTAGTGCCCAGGATCCACTTGTTCAAACAACATGGGAAAAATCAGCAAAGGGTGAAGAGCAGCTCACAGGCTCTTTTGGAAGAGGAAAGAGGTATTTACATTTTGCAGAAAAGCGTAGTTGCAATGAGTAACTTGGAGCAGTGCTTGATGCCATCTCAGCGTGGCAGAGCTTTGCACTGTAAATGTGTCACAGCGTTTTGCCAGAAGGTCATAAACATAATTACTTTCAAATGCTTGTAAGTTAAGCTGTGTTTTATTAACTTCCTCTTCAGCCTACACCTGATATTTAGTGAAAATATTTCTGTTTGCGACAATTTATTAGCTTAGTGGGGCCAAGTCCTCCAAGACACGCAACAGGGGAATTCCCGTTTCTGCCCGTGGCTCCTGCACACCCGCTGGTCCCCCATGGCCCCCATCGCTGCGGCCAGCGAGCAAGAGGGATCCCTCTGATCACCCACATTTTGGATCTGTCCACCCACTCACACAGCCAAAGACTGGACTACACCATTAGGTTTTCCCTCTGCCAGAGATGGCTTTCTGCTTTTATCAATGTTGGTCTAATTTCAGATCAAAAAGACATGAGAGGACACAGTGTGATCACTTAACAGGCTGCCTCAGGTCTCAATACTGTACGGGACACGTACCTTAGCGAAGGCCCTTCGAGGCAGTGCCTATGGCCTGCAGGACCGCACTCCTCCTGCTAAGCACACACGCACATCCAAACTGTGGTCTTCACCTCTGAGGCATGGGTGGGAAAAGGACCCACAGAGCAAAGCTCCGTCAGAAATCCCTGTGCTCATTTCCATCTCATGGATGTTTCTCCCTCTTGAGAGGTTATACATCACTGTGGAGGCTGTTTGCTGCCAAACTCTCCCTATGTGCTGTAATAAGGCATAGCCTTCCACCAGGCTTATGTCATGTTGTCTGATGTTTTTTCAGACAACTTCAGTAGAAACTTCCTAGTCTGGGCAATTTCCTTTTACAAATAAGAATATTGTTAGTAAGCAGGGTTCAGTTTATTAAAAAAGAAAGAGCAAACCAACCTCTAGGTAGCCTATAATGCAGTACTTCTGAGGGCCATTCATTCCACAGGTTGATGAGGCCGTTAATTGCTTGCTGCGACCCAGGAGGAGATCCCCAATGGCCGGGTGGCAGGACCCAGCATCACAGTCATCCTGTGCATGCTGGAGTCTTATCAGCGCTGAACGCAAAAGAAGATCAAAGAGAGATGAAATTGGTTTGTATACCCAGCAGTATTCTCCAGAGAAAATCAGTAACATCCTAACATCAGCAGAAAACTAAATTATCCTTTACCTGTACTCCTTTTGTCCTTAATAATATCATTTGGTAGAATCTTGAAGAGCTTTGGTAATGAACACACCTGCTGCAAAATCATTATAAAAAATATAGCTAGCATATTGCAAATCTATGCTAAAACTTAAATTCTCAGCACACAGTAAACATGCCAATCTGCTATGAGCAATAATTTATTATGCTTCCTACCCTGGCATACCCATAGCCAGCACTCCTGCAACAGAATCACAGGCATTTCAATTGACTCTGTGAGCAGAGCCAAATTTGGATTAATTGTGCTGATTTCTGCTGATTTCCGAGTGATAATGGTGGAACTGAGACCAGAATTGACATTGGGGTCCCTCAGGTTTTCTGATGCTTTGCAGTGAACCTCCTGGTCCGGCCCCAGAACCCTCCGTTCAGACCCCGTGGAATGGTCATTAATAATTAAACAGAATAATTCTGAATTCTCTAAATAATTGCAGGATCTTTTGGTTTATTTTGCCTGAAACAGCTTTAAATATTTTCCCCATTATGTTAAAACTTCCCTTACAGGGCTTGTGCTTTTAAACAAGTTCTGTCCTGAAACCCTGAACAGGAATGGGTACCTCGGAGGCTTTATCTGTTCAGCTTTACTTGGCTCAACTTGTCATAAAAAGTGCAGTTAAAAAAAAACCAATCAATACATGAAGATCCCACAGAACACCAGAAGCAGTAATGCGATTACAGCAGTAAATATACAGTATTTTACAGCTAGGTTTCAGTCTATGGCTCAGGCTATACTTCAGATGATGAGTGAAGCTTGACTCTTTAGGTATAAAGCCATGCATATGTTTGGTTAGCCTGTTCTTCTTTATTTATCCAGGTCCACGATATTAGCTGTCAGTAGATAATGATTGCCCCTTTCAGGACCTGATTCAGACTCAATTACAACAGTTACTCAATTACTCAATTAGCTTTTCTTTGTATTTAAAGGTTTCATATCACTCATAGCTCCTAGGCAGGGGAGTGGGGAATGAGGACTCACTGTCACGTGTGTCTTAACAACCTACATAAAAGAAGCACTCTAACAAAATCTTGGAAAGATGTGTAAATCACATGGTAATATTTCAAAATTGGCCTGAATAAGTGTAACATCTGTACTTACTAAGGTGTAACAGGATGGCCAGCCCCAGCCTCATGCCTCCCCGTGAAACTCAAACTGGTGCCGCTGCAAGAGAAGAACTGGTGGGTCACGCGGTGCTCTGCCTCACCAAGGCACCCCTTGCGTGTAGGCTTACGCAGAGCTAGCCTTTAGCAAAGTGACAAAGCCATAATAAAAATATAAAGGTTAAAAGGAAACCCTGGCTTTGATTTTGTTTTAGCAATAATTTCTCCTGACAATTTTCAGCACTGAAATAGGAATGAAAGCAGAGGGACACCTCACAAGGACTTTTGGAGAAGACCATAAAAACATATTCACACTTAGTTTAAAGTAAAAACAAAAGACTATCAGGAAAAATATTGCAGTACTTGAATATAAGCTATTTAATCCTAACTAAATTCAGCAGGGCTGTTTGCAGAGATCTAACTCCTTCTCTGGAGGTTCATGTTTCTTGCATTGATTTAAAACAAAGACCCAGGTCCTGATGAAGACGCCACTAAGAAATGCCTGAAGGCAGGTGTTATGAATTTTGGCAAAGACAGGATTACAACCGCATCAAGTGCAGTGAGGAAAAACAGGTAACGTCAGTATCAATGCAAAAGACTCGTACAGGGGAACCTCAGTGTGAACCCAAGGGAGGTTCATTGCGGCATTTACTTCACACCCTTCCTCTTCCTACTCACCTGGAGGAAAATAAGACTTGCCAACACAAAACCTCTGTTGGAAAAACAGAAGGCAGCCATGGGTATAAAAGACAACCCAGCATCTGCCACCAAGCAGAGCTCCCACACCGCAGCCTGTCCCCCATCTTTGTGCCTTCCACCTCTTTCTCCATCTGTAGGCACCAGCGTGCCCTGATGCAGCTCCAGCTGCTGGGGCATCCCCATGTGAGTGTGCCCAAAGTGCCGCTTCCCGGCTCGGTTCCTGTTCCTCATCTTCATACAGCCGTTGCTGTGCTGAATGAGCTACGATGAAATAACCCGCCCAGAGTAGGGGGAACAAAGCAAAGGCATTCAAAGTATTTCAGATGTTACAGGCCCCATGAAGGCTTGGTTCACACGGCTCTATACAGCATATGACACAACAGCCATTCCTACATGGCTATTTCAGCAACCACAGGTAG
>NW_009186859.1:25459-35740 GCF_000690835.1 Fulmarus glacialis
TCTGTCAGAATAATGGACAGAGATGACTTAAACTGCAACAGCACTGCAGTAAAGTATAAGAATCCCCGATAAGAGTAATCTTGGAAGTTATACGTCCCAGTCCCTACCTTGTCTAACACCGTGATGTTCAATACCAGTGATCCTCTTTAAACACGACTCACTTTAACAGAGAAACAAGGACCGGCAGAATCCCAACATACTTTAGCAGAATAATGGACAGAGATGACTTAAACTGCAACAGCACTGCAGTAAAGTATAAGAATCCCCGATAAGAGTAATCTTGGAAGTTATACGTCCCAGTCCCTACCTTGTCTAACACCGTGATGTTCAATACCAGTGATCCTCTTTAAACACGACTCACTTTAACAGAGAAACAAGGACCGGCAGAATCCCAACATACTTTAGTTCCATACTTAGCAGGAAAATTAAGTACTGAAGAGGTCTTACCTGGGTTTCAGACAGCCAAGTGTTTCATCTGGAAACGAGCACAGCCGACTGAGGGAAGCAAGCAAAGGCATACCTGTGCGCTTCAGCTGGAGAAGACAGCGCGTCCCCCGAGGCACCGAGGTGTAGGTGAGAATGAGACCCAGCCTGCAACCTGCCAAAGGCTTGATTTGTGAACTCTTTCTGCCGGAGCTTCTGGCATCAGGAAATATGTGCAGTGAAAGAAAATTGTGACAGGTTAAGTTCACGGCAGAAAAAGTTCATGCAACTGAAAAGAGAAGGCTGGGATTCTTAAAGTGCTGGCAAACAACTCTCTAACTGTTTTTTAATTAAACAACTGTTCGCTTGGTCCGGTTTGCAACCAAACGTCCAAGTCTTTACAGCTACTTAACATCAGAAGTCTGGTGGCACTGGTTTATCTGAACACGGGCTAGAAAGGACGACTCCTCACGGTGGGGATGCAAACAGTCTGGAAGGGCTGATTTTGGGCTTTGAGGTGACTGTAAACATGCCTACCTGAAAGCTGTGATCGCACCCCTGTGGACCTATCGAGCCAGCTTCAGATTAGCTCAAGCTCTGGATCACTGCTGTGAGCACTAGGCTTTTTCCAATTTAAAGCTAAAGACAACATGGCAACTTGAGTCACAGCTTTGCACTTCAGCACAAGCTTCGCCTGTAACTGCCCACAGCGGCAAGCACGGGGCAGGGTGGGGTGCGGCGTACAGCGCGGTCGCGGGAAACGTGGTGATGGAGCAGCTCCGATATGGCATTCACCAGCTCATGCACAGAACTGGCCACTGTGTTTTTGTTGTCTTTGTTGAAACCTGTGGCACTTTGATTCCAGTTTTCAGAATGGCAGGTTGTCTTGGGTACACATTTTTAGTTGTGATATATTTGTTATCAGTTCTCCTCTGATTGCTTGTAAGGTTTAATTCATGATTGTCTGTAAAGTATCATCACATCCTCAAACAGAAGGTTTTCTATATGTGCAAAATACGTTTTATAAACTAATCATCGCTTTTCTTTTGGTAGTTCCTATTCTTTGAGAAAAAAAAAAAAAAAGATACCTGTCCTTTAATTCTATTGCAATGCTCAGTACTAGGTCCTCTGCCATTAATATGATTGTTCGCTCTAGCAGAAATAATTCATATACTTAAATTTTTTGAAATTATTTTCCTCAAGTGCTTGTGGAAATTACTTGTGGGAGACTTTTTTCAGGCTAATTTAATCTGCATTTGGTTTGTACTCATGCATGATTAATTATTGTACAGATGGTTTATATTTAGTGGCTTTCAATATTAAGAAATAATAGACTAAATAATATATTAAGACATTAATCTTACTTTTTATGTGTAAGCAGTATGTCAAGTGCTCTCTGAAAGAGTGACATATAACTGAAGAAAGTTATTATTATGAGGCTACTAAATTATAGAATGGTTGATGTTTTATTAGCATATTTGGTAGAGAATTCAGATTTTGTTACAGAGAAGTTATGTGAGAAGTAAATATCAAGGAAGATTTATTTGCAGAATATAGCTGGTCCTGTGTTTTGATTTATGTGGGACCCCAAGCAAGAAGGAGGTTTTAAACTGCTTGAGGCAGGGATTAAGAAACTTCTTTCTTGCTTCTTTAATCTCTCCACTGGTAAAGGATCTGGATTTATAATGCATCACTCGTCCCGTGTTGGCTGGAGGGTGGATAGCATTGGTGCGTGATTTTTCAAGTCGTCACAGGTCCTACGGTTGTCATTTCTTAGGCCCAAGGTATACCCGTAACACACACGAAGGACAGGAATTGCTAGCACTTCGGCGCATATTCCCTTCACAGACACCAACCAGCAGTGGGGGAGAGGGCAGGAGCAGAGGCACCAGGCACGCTCCAGAGCCTGGCCCTGGGATGCCGACTGATGGGCAGTCGGCACCAGCTCGTACAGATACGCGTTTTCCTCCAATGGACATTCCGAATAAAAATGTCTCTTTGGGTATATGGATTTTTTCCCCTGTAATGAAAATGTGAAAAACATCAGGAAAAAAAATCTGGGTTTCTTTAAAGTTTCAATAAGAAATAAAATTATTTGAGCCTGGGAAAAGTAAGTATTTAATCTAAACAAATCACCTGGGCTTCCTTTAGAGTCAATGCAGAAAGATGGGGATCCCTACCGGCTCCATCCTACCACCATCTTTAGATACTTTCCCTAAAGAGGTAAATCCCCCTTTGGAGGTATCCGCTGCTTTCCTTTGGTTATGGGCAGCCCAGTTCCCCACCTTAGGACAGATGCCTGTATTTTAAGCAACTAAAGTGTACTGAGATGAATCCCATCGATAAAGAACTGGCCAAAATCATAAATGAAATCTAATGGTCCAAAAAGCAAAACCATCTTGCTACTTTTGTCTCTCTCCTCTTTTGTTTCTGCTCTCATTTCTTCAAGCATATTTTATGCTTAAAGTGTAATTTCTCAAAGGCAAAGACTGTGCATTTTTTGGTTTTCTACACACTGGGAGAATGTAGCACTGAATAATAAAAGCAGAATGAAGTATAAGCTTACAATAAAATAAGAGAAGTATTTTATTTGACAGATCTGATCAGGAGAGAGCTAAGGACAGCAGAAGAATATACTGCGGTGCCCAGGGGCAGTGGGAGAGGGAGGCCACCCCGCCCCCAGCCTCTTTGCCTCTGCATCCCACCAGCTGGCTGCTCCTCCATATCTTGCATCCTGGAGCAAACAGCTACTTTTAAAATTGTGTTTAATAATTGTTTAAATGAGCTTTTCCACATTTCAAAAGGATGTAAAGTCTATTTATAAATTACGAGAAGCTTCTTCATTTTCTAACAGTCACAGCACCCCATGGTGCCCTTCACCTTTTGTGTGCAAGTCAGATATTTGAAGTCTCTTTGTTTTTTTCACCACAAACAAGAAATCCAGTTTCAACTTGAATATTATCTCCCTGGCAGGCACAGTGTTGCTGATTGTTGTAAGAAAAAAGAAAGAGAGGATGATGAACTGTATTTTTTAAAATATCAGTGTGATTTTTCAAAGTGCTATTCAAGACATATATATTCAAGATATAACGTTTCATGTTATTTCCTAAGGTCCTGACACTTCCAAGCTGGCAGTGCAACTGGCAGGATGAGAAGTCTGGCACATACCTTATTGCAATCTCATGTTAGTTTATTCAGAATCAGTGAGTTCATGCAGTACAACTGGACAAGGCTGTTGCTAGGAACCTTCTCACATCAATAAACAAAAGTGCTTGAAATTTTTCACTTTTCATTGCTTATTGGCCTATTAATCAGAAATAATTACTCTCCCTAAACTCAAAAGAAGAACGGATTACTGTGCACGAAAACACAGCAGAGGTGACTAACATGCAAAAAAAAAATGGGAATATGCTCAGGAAGAAATAACTGAAGACACATATGAGGAAAAGGAAGCAAAAGAGCTTTTCCAACCTGTTGGAGCCTGTTCCAACGTGTTGCAGCCTAGTCTGCAGGGCTGCCTCTGGCCCCCTCTACTTCCCTCCCAACTGGACCTCCTGGATGAACCCAAAGCCTTCTTCACCCTTTATCGAGCCTGGAACCCTGTTAACAGTACCCAGCTCTGGCCACCATATCCAGACGCCATGGGACTACACCCATTGGTGACACACTGCATGGGATCAGAGACACAGCAGCATTGATGCCAGGATGTGGACAAAGGCTGAAGCTACAGCAGCAGCAGTGGAGAACTGTTAGATCAGTACAGCTATACGCTGAAGCTGAACTCCTAGGTGCTCTGGACGCCCTCCCAAAGGGGCCCGTCCCCCTACCACAGACCCCATGAATAGTCTTTCCCCCCTTGTGGCTGTAACCACGGTTCCTCAGAGCTTGAGATATGGCCCTGCTTTTTGTTTTGTACATTGTTAGGTTAGCTACGGTGAGCTTTTAGATATATTTCTCTAGTGATGATTTATTATTCCTGAATAATAAATTGTAAAACCCCATGGAACTGGCATCCCCCTGATGAAGGCTGCCTTCCAGGTGGGAACGCAAAGTGAGGTCCAGCCTAGAGAGCCGCAAATAACTCTCCTTTCATGTGCCCCCCTCTCTCCCTCCTCTTTTCTTGCACACAGCAGTGTTTCCACAGCTGTTTGGAGAACCTCTGTTGGCTCTGCTATGGATTTTGAGACACCAACAAAGACCCAGACTGGAGAAGTGCTTCACCCTGGAGTATTTGCTCCTACGGGTTGTTGTCAGCCACAGCTGCCCGGGGCGTTCTGCTGTGTCCCTGGTGAACTTCCACAGGGGAACGAAGGGAAAGTACACCAAGGAAAGCAGATGTGCCCTCCCAAGCACACTCTCTGGCTTCCTGGCTTTATTCGGCCCCGTTAAGCCCACATACAAGTTTCCTCCATGATTATGAGGAGAAAACTGCATTTTGAGGCTTTAACGGAAGTGCTGACAGCTATATACGTAAACCCCACAACTGTAGGAATTAACCATGCACATTTTCTCTTCTAAAATAGGGTCTCCACTAAAAAGGGAGAGTTGTATATGGGACTTGCAGGAGTTCAGAGAAGCTATATTTATACTGATGACTTTATCAGGAATAATCTAAAGTCTCTGCAAATAAGACAACTGGAAAAGATTCTTAAAAGCTAATATTTGCTTTGCATGTCTCACTATTTTAGCTACATGGAAGGTTTGCTTCTCAGAGAACTGGTGCTCATTTCAGGCCATTCAAGGCAAGGTGCTTCACATTAGTCACGAGAAATTGCTATTTTTAAAGACAATTTGACTAAAGATTTTTTTGAAAGACATTTGTTCAATTACTTTCTTCAAGAAAACAAAAACTGCAAAGTACACACAACACAGGGGCCAGAGGGTATAGTCCTTGCAACTCCGCCAACAAATTGACTCAGAAAGCAGACTCAGGCAGCATGAAGAGCAGTTGCTGAATTAGATTTACTTATATGCTTTTAAAGAGTCAATCATGCTTTGTTTTAAAATATCAAGCCATATTTTGACAAACAAATAAAAGTCCCAAAAAACCCCTTAGTAAACCAGGGATTAAAATTCTATTATAGCTTTAAAGTACAATTTGTACGAGGACAATATACACAGAGCTAGGATGATGGCAATAGTTTTTCACATGACAGCCGCTGCCCTGCAACATAAAATAATGAAGCTTCTCAGTGGAAAGCTTCTTCCACCACAGTATCTGTTAACAGGGTATAACAGTGCTCTTATTCAGATAATGGTCTCTGTGCTGTTGAAAGTGCTAAGAAAAGATCGTCCTATTTTTATTCATCCAAATTTGTGGTAATGTTCTGTTTTAAATCCCTATTATTAGATTTTCCATACCTGTCAGCCTAAATTATCGTAAGTATTTTTCTCTAGGTTAAAGTACATTCTTCTGCAAAGGTTAAATTGATGTTATTTAGAAATTACTCTGGGCTCAGAAAATCTCTCTGGCCCCTGAGGAACCTTTGTGGCCTACTGGCTTAGAAACATTTTCTTACCAATGCAGAAATGGCCTCAAGTTGCGCCAAGGGAGGTTTAGACTGGACATTAGGAAAAACTTCTTTACTGAAAGAGTGGTCAGGCCTTGGAACAGGCTGCCCAGGGAAGTGGTGGAGTAGCCATCCTTGGAAGTATTTAAAAGACATGTAGATGAGGCGCTTAGGGACATGGTTTAGTGGGCATGGTGGTGTTGGGTTAACGGTTGGACTTGATGATCTTAGAGGTCTTTTCCAACCTTAATGATTCTATGATTCTATGATTCTATGAAATCTTCCATATTGTAGTCTGTTTGGGAACTAAGGTGTATATTTGGGTTTTTTTGGCGGGGGGGAGAATAAACAAAAATCAGAACCCAGGAGACCACAGACAAAGGGAAAACAGTTGATTCCACAAGCTCCAAAAAACCCTAGGACGTTGAGAGCATCGGGAGGAGAACCTGACACATAGAAGGATGACAGCTTCAGTTTGAGGAGAGAAAACAGTGGAGGGAAAAGTGTGTCCTCTGGAGGACAACGGTGGAGGCAGCGGCAGCAAGAGCATCCACTGCAGATCCACTGAAGCCCGATGGTTAGAGTCCCATGGGAGCCACTGGCTCTGGTCCTCTGGTCTAAAGCACAAAGTGAAACCAGCTTTTCCACCGTCCTGGGGAGCGTCCGAACGACTGGTCTCTGAAATGAAAGAAGTCTGGCCTCATAGTTTCTCCTTATTTTTTACAAGAACTGCAAATTTAAATATTATGTTTTAGATTGACCTGGAATAAAATAATTTTGGTTCATTCAGTTCATTTTGGTTAGTAAAAGTGAGACGGACTGAAAATCACTTTTCTTTCTCATTCCTTCATTAGCTGGAAGAAATGGTTTCTTTCTCATATAACTGGAAAACAAAAGTAGCACAAAATCACTGAAGAAGTATGTTTAGACTGAAATGAATAAAGCTTCAGGAAGCTGCAGAAATAGAAAAGTCTGCAGGGTGAAATAGCTGGGAAATCTGATGCTTTCCATCTGTAGTCACCAATACCTGTGATATGCGTGGTGTCTGGCTGTGCACCACACCACCACTCTCACACGGCCCCTCTCCTGTGGTCACCCACGAGGTCCCTGGTTGCAGAAGACAGCAAGCGCAGAGCAGACAGGTGTTAGACAAACCACAGCTCAGTCAAAAGCCTCAACAGCTACACATACCTTCTTTTCCTAACTTGGCAGTATAAACAGCTAAACTGATATTTTGGAGATTCTCCATTTTCAGTCCCAAATTAAATTTAATACAAAGGCTTCTGGGGAGTATTTAAATCTATCAACATATACATGTTAATTACCTAAAAGTATGACAGAATGATGGCTGGCTGACTATCAGCTGTTTAATTTTATCTGTGTCTATTCTGTAACATCTGGAATCTGTACAAACACAGGAAGCATCACGCATAAGTCATGCATAAAATAAGTGAGGGGAATGATTAGATTTCATCATGGACCCTGACAATATAACCAACATAATAGTAGCACAGCAATAACACTGCATGTTAGCAAATTGGGAACTGGTGCATAGTTTTATATAATTTGCCCAGCATCAAGAATATATAACCTCTGCTTTATCTTTCTTTCAAATACTTAATTGTACCAGATGGGAGAAAGCAGAAAAATTAATGTCTCCCTTCAGTTTCCTGATCTCCCCTTGTCATATGGAAGGGGAGTGTTGTCATCACCAGGCAGGAGCAGCTGGGTACGATGGAAACCCAGCCAAGCACAGAAAATGCCAGCAACAAATCTTGAGAGAAGGAAATGCCTCTTGCTTTCAAACACCATTAATGAAGCAGTTGCTTTTCGGCAAAAGGTGGCAGGAAACAATCTTTCCCTTGCTGACCATCTGGGTGGAGCGCATTTCAACAGCAATTGGTTTGCTTGCACATTGCCCATCGTTTCTCACCAGATAGTTTGTGACCATTACCCTGAGCTCCCTGCAGTGGCGTTAAGAGAGTAGGTGTCTATGAACATCGAGCCAGATGGCACTTCAGACTCTCCGCTATATCTGTACATAGACTGGGCAAGAAGATGTGGAGAGGGCTGGGCAGGGGATCACAGAGAAGATGTTGGAAGTTGTAGCTGGAGGTTGTGGCTTAGTCAGATGGACATGAAAGAAGTGGCATGTGCTCGGAGTTTGGAAAAGAAGTATTGTCATGCAGGAACAGAGGGCAGGAACAGGGCTGACCACAAGCGTGGCTACAGGGTCTCTGTTTGCTGTGTGGGCAGGTCTGCGCAGAAATACAATGTCTTTTAGAAGAGTTAGGATGCTTTTTGGACCTACTGGGCATGTTGAGGTGCTCACATAAGAGTATCCTGAAAAAACCTCTTCAGATTGCCTTGCAGAAGTGTCCTGGAAATTAATTGAAACCCTGGTGATTGCCAGATCACACTTAGACTACATAAAGCTTAATTAACAGTTGTTATTTTTGCTAGGTTCAGCTCTCACCAATCATATTCAAATTGTTACAAAAAGCAACGGGCGTGGTAAAATTAAAAAAACCCAACACCGAAACATGGAGTTAATGTTCTTTATAATTAAAATCAAAACAATATTCTTATAAAGCAAAACCGTTCTAGGAAGTTGCCAAGATTTTCTTACAACCTGTTTGGCCTAGCAGAACATCAAGGGAAGAATTTTCAAGATAACAATCAAATGTGCATACTTACCTACACAGATTTCACAATAAGTTTGGGAATCACGTTTTGCTGATTAAGCATCAACTTACATGCATGCTATTAGTATATTTGTAACACCACAAGGGTCACAACAACTTGAAAAATTTTTATAAAATATTAGTAAGACTACGTCAAACTTGTTATTATTTATGAATATCCTAGTATCAACATCAGCTCACATATGACTTATCCAGACCTCTTCCAAATCCTGAAGAAGATTATAGTGTCTTTTATGCAATTAACAAATAGCAATGCCTTTTCCTGTGTCAAAGGCAAATCATTCATATCCCTCCACTATGCCAGCTAACACCGTTCTCAACCAGGTAGCCCGGCAGAAGCCCAAATCCTTCCTACCATCCAGGTATTTAAAACTAGTGATACTTTTCAGGACTAAACTTTATGCTGACACAGAGCAAACTTGTAGGAGTAAAAAATTATTATTATTTGTGAATACAACTTCAGAGAAACTTTGCGAAACCTATTTATTAATGGTCATGTGTTTTTTCAGGAAAAGTGTTTTCCAAAGAATGAAAAACAGAACATTAAAATCAAAGAAATACTGAAGGTCACCACGTACACAAGTGTAAGTGTCTTTGCCTCCTGATAGTTGCTGGCCTTGTGCTGTTTAGACAATTCAAGAAGCCATTATGCGAAAGGATTAGTGTTTTTATGTAATTTGATCAATTATCAAAATATTTCTGGTTTGTAATTATGATCTAATCACTAAAAATAGCCAAGTGGTGATAGATCAGGATTTATTACTAACCTGACATTTGTAATCAAGACAGGAATTCAGCTCCCTGAGGATGTTCCCTTCCTCTCCACACACGCCATACAATCTATCAACAACATATAGCAAATCTCCACTGAATGAAAGACACAACTTCGAATCAGTTATCTGTCTACACCAAACAATTTAAATTCTTGGGAAAAGGAAAAAAACCAACAGGATTACACTGTAACATTTTTAACCGAAGCTCTCACAGTACTTCACTTGAGTACAGTACTTATCCCAGCTCCCCTGTGAGTGAAGTATGAGCCTCATGAAGCAGAGTATAAATTGCATTTTAAATGTTAGCTAAGTCACAGAAATATTCAAAAGAAGAATTAGGATTGATTTATCTTAAAAGAAGATTTGTAGTGGTAAATAATTTTGGATTATGTATTAAAACAGTGGTGATTCTGTAGAACAAAGTTGTCCTATTTACACAATGAATTAACGGTAAATAGGATTGTTTCAGCTAGTCTAAGTGGCTTTAACTTATTTTTTGTTTCAGCGGACTGGACTGTTCCGCTTTTTGAGAGCCTATGAAAAGAAATGTTCACGAAGATCGTTTTAAAAAGGATCTCTCAAAAGACCAGAAGTGGGACTGAGTTGGAAAAACGGTGTAGAAGAATAGACCAAGGCCTCCTTTCATTGCCATCTTGTTTTTGTTTAAACCAGCTACAGATGCACCAAGAAAATGGAAGACCGTAAATAAATACCACCACAACCACTTGCATTACTGCATTGCAATGCAACCGCAACTCCTACTGATGGAGGGACGGCAACTCCATCCAGGTTTTGGGCAAAGAAACGGCGCCTCTGGCCGCGGGAAGCGCCTCCGCAGCGATGGGGCAAGAGGAGCCGATGGCGGGACTG
>NW_009186860.1:0-41783 GCF_000690835.1 Fulmarus glacialis
TATTTTATAATCATAATACACAAGCATTGTACTTCTTTCTCTTACATTAGCAACATAATACTGCTAAAGTTCTTGCCATGGAGCAAGACCCACTGTGTTGCATACCTCACACAACAGAAAACAAAAACATCTGCTGCTTCAATGAGCTTAAAATTTAAATGTAACACAAGAAAGTACTGGCAGATGAAAATAGGTTTGCTAATGATATTAGTCAAGTTGATTAGAAAAATCTCTTTCAAAATGTCTCCTGGTTTTCTCAGTGGAAAAGTACAATGCCTCTCTTCCCCTTGCAAGGTTAACATTGAATTCACATAATCTCTGAGAGAGTATCTGGGACCAAACACTGTGTTCCTTTCAGTGACATGCAACACAGTTAATTAAATTATGCAGGGTTCAGTCTGATATAACTGAGCAAAATCCGCTAAGATATTTTTATTATAGAGTTTCATTTGTATTCATTTGGATAGAAAGAAGAAAACAAAGCATTATTCTTCTTAGTTTTGCTGCTAAGGCACCCTTCACACAGAAATTGAGAATTTAAAATTATATAGCTATAAATGGCAAGATTTTTTGAAAGAGATGAAACAACAAAGCACTGCTAGCATCCAATCATTAATGAGAGTTTAGGTATTTCTGCTAAGCTGTTCAAATGATTTAATTTACTGAATGTAAGAGGAAAGGCTTTTCCTGATGTGGAACAGTGGGTGTTCCAGAGAAATCTTAGAATTATCAGAAATGTAACAGCCAGGGTCTGTTCTCAAAACCTTGTGACATTTTGAAAACACGATGCGCATTAAGGGTGGAATCAAATCCTTACCTGTGGACACAGAGCACAGCCAACAGAGGCAGCAGTTTGCACAGCAGTCTTTGGCTTCTACTAGAACAATTTTGTCTTTGTTTCATCCTGCCTAAGTCTTTTAGAACTACTAGCTTTTAAGACACTTGTTTACCTTATTAACAGAGGTTTTATGATCTTTCTCGAGTGACTTTTGTTCTACAACTATCTGATATTTATCCTTCAGTACACACTAATGCTAGCATTATGCATGGAAATCTTGATTGTGAGCAACACAGCCACAGTCCTAATATTTCAAAAACAGAAACCCTCATCCTAGCTGCATAAAAGCAAGAACTTGTAATAGGCCAAATCACTTAAATAGACAAAATAATTTTTAAAGTTGAATGTATGAAGAAGCAAGAGATCTGCTTTTGTACTTACTCTAAAAGCTATTAATGAGCATTACTCTGCAATTGGTCTACAGTGTTTAGAGTTCAGGATGTCATTGATATTATTAAGAAGATACAGAGCTTCTCAAAGTATCCCCGATACCACAGCTGACATGGGAGGGCAATTTAGTGGGTTGAGTGATGTGGACTTACTACAGCTGAACTTAAACAGAAATCCTCACCATTATAGTTGGAACTCACTAGCCCCTTCTCAACTGAGAAACCAAGGGCTGAAACAAAGGGTCTAAACCATCACACACGCTTTCTCTCCTGTATTTGAGTCATTTAGTTCACACCAAGGAAGGTGTTTTCACACTACAGAAGGGCTTCGTTCTCTGAAGTACTGAGAAGCTCTGATTCCTGACAAAGTCAAGGGAGATGCTTGTAAAGTAGTTCAGCATCTTGCCAAAGATATTCAACACTGCACATCCTAGATCTTAAAGTGGTATAAGTTGTGACATTATGAAATAGGGGTGAAAAAGAGAACATTTCAGATCAATCTGCTTTTTGCCCATGGAGATATTTTGCAAATATGAGGCAAACGCACAGAAAGAAATCTATTACCTCAATGACTTGGCTATAGACTGGAAAGTCATAACATAGTTGCTTTAACCTCTGTGAAACATGAGTGTGTCAGAAAATGGATTCAAGGAATCGCTCGTTCTTTATTCTCATCCACACAATTGTTCCTCTGCAAAAGTATCTAAATAGAAAGCAAGTGAGAGGTTTTCTTTAAATATGTATTAAAGCCTGAAAAACGGCTTGCCTGAATGACCATCATAAAACTGGAACGTTCAGTTTCAGAAGAAGAAAAAAAAAAAACTACTACACATGATAAAACCACTAGCACCACAGTAAGAAACAAAGAGAAACAACTCATCTAATGCTACAAACTGGAAAAGTACTCCTGTCTGAAGGATGTGAGTGTCTTTTCCATTTGCCTTATCCGATAGCCATGAAAGCCTCATGAAAATAAAGTACATCTTTTTAGACACAGCAAGAGAAATTGATTTATCAGTTACATACCCATTGAAACCCAGTGCTCAGATTATCCATTAAGATTAATGTTGTTAGCTTTTCTGGGAAGGAAAGGATGAGCTTCTGAAACACAGGATTATTATTTTCAAAGCAACACTTTTCGGCCGTTAAGAAAATCAGTAATTTTAGCAGTGGGGAAACCTGTTATTTCAAACAAAGATTATGAAAGGTCAGAAAAGAAATGTAAGTAGGTGGGAAGAAATACTACACTACTCAGAAACCTTTGGGATTTTTATTCCAGCCCCCATTGAGCTAAGTCGTCAATCAAAAATCTTGGCAAGATGAAAATCCCTTCCTTCCTAAAAATATTTTAACAGTGCTTAGCCAAAAAGAAAAGCCTCGCTTGATACCTTTGAAAATTTTTAGTATTTCTTATCAGATATGAATATTTCTAAAACAAAAGTAACTTTGAGCCAAAAAAAATTACATTTTACTAACACAAATACCTGTTCTACACATTTCAAAACTTCCAATTTTTAAATTGGAATGTTCAGAAGAAATTAATGTTTTCTCAAAATATTTTTTTGCCATGAAACTTCTGACCTCTAATCAAAAGATGAAAGAAAAAATTAATCTGAAATTCCTGTGACATCTAAAATTTCAACTGATGACATAAATTAAGCTTCTTAACCTCTTAACTGCTTGAAGCTTCCCTTGATTAAAATTATTATTTCTCAAGAGGCACTTTATCTATATAATATGGAAGCATAGAGCTGTGAAGTTCATTAGTAGAGAGAGAATTGGAAAAACTTTGAAAGGAACCCTTCTCTTTCACACAGGAAAGCTATGAGCATCTGAAAAGCCTGTGTGCAGGAAAGCCTGCAGTAGGAAGAACTGGAAGGGAATTGACTAAACTGAAAAAAAATCACATTAATTTTTGCATAAAAAGGTACTAAATAATAAAATCTGAGATAAGCGTATTATATTTTTCATTAATGGAAAAAAACATTCCTCTTTTATCCACTCATATTTCTGTGAATGTCATGCACGTATTTCATTTGCCATGTCCCTCTGTATTTCACAGTATTTTTATAAGGCAAACTATATAGCTGGTAACTTAAATAGTTTTCAGGAAGTTTTAACAGTTCTGCTCCTTAGACCAGACAATGCTTATAAGTAACTTAACAGATGAATATTTCCATCAGATATAAACCTGCCCAATACAGTGTAAGAATAGATTCCTAATCTGCATTTTAGTTTTATTTTAATCAAGGTTTCATCCCAGCTTTCTCTCACAAGACCACAAATAGAAAAGAGTAAAACAAGATGTCCCATACCTATCTCTGCATCTAAAGGTGTTTGAGCAGCTCACCAAAAAATACCAGTTTTAAAAATCAGAAACTTATAAGTACATGTAATGGAAATCATTATATCACACAAGACAAGGCAGAAAGCTATCTTAATCTAAATGTGAAACTTAGGGAGGCTGAACAGGATAATAATGCACATTCTCCGAGTAACTCAGGTACTGAAATGGATGAATCACAGGCACAAAATAAAAAAGCTCTCTAACAAAAGTATCACTGAAAATTATTCTTGGACAGGTATCTTACAAAATGCACACACACCATCATTATAAGAACAAGAAGTACAGCAATCTCTCACTTCCCTTATGTACCAAGAGTTATTAGTTAACATCTGTATGTCTGAGACATACTCCTCTAGCTAATGAGCATCAGAGAAAGCACTTATTCAGCCTCAGCTACTCCCTTGTGATTGCTAGTGTTCACCATTTAGGCCATGGCATCCTTTCACAACTAAACAAAAGCCAAAGAAGTCATCATTAGAGAATATTATATAGCAGAACGCCTCACAACGACAATGCAACTAAAAGAACACGAAAAAACATAAGGATCAAATCACAAACCAGCTTAGAGAAGCACAAAATATCCCCAAGGAATCAGACACTTAGATTTTTCCATGTTTTTAAGAAAGCTTCAACTCATCTACTACCTAAATGCATGTGCCAGTGTAAGTATTCGGGCACATAGCTAGGTGCTCTGAGACACAACCAAGCAGCTAGATACCTAACTAGAAGAACATCTTACTTCTTCCCATTGCAACCAAAATTTTTTGGCCTCAGTAACTTGGGGACAAAAGTTAAGAACAATTTATAAAAGTTGATCCCTTTCCCCTTAGGAGCTTGTGCAACATATTGAATCTCTAAGCTAATGTTTTTAATTAAAATTACCTACCTCAGGCAAATGCAAACGTTTCATAGGGTTTGAACCAGGAACTTCAGTGGCACCCATTAAAAGTTTTGTTAAAAGTTTTGTTGTACCAAGTAAATTACTTTTCCGTAGCTAAAGTAGTACAGAGAACATCAGGACTCAGAGAATTCTTCTGAAGTGTACATTACTTTCACAGACATTTGTGAGTTTAAGCATACAAGATGAAAGACCAAAAAATCTGACACACACTGATTCACAGAGGAAAAGGACAAAGCTTGTAGGTGAGGTGGAGTGCCATATACTGCTCTTCTCAGCTACTTGTTCACCCTCTGCACTTCATTTGTCCCCCTGCCAAATTAATACTGTCATACTCCATGGGAAAGAACACCTTAGCAGGCTTCCTAGCAATAACAAATACTGTAGTTCTATCTGCAATGCATTGCAGATGACCACTGCTAGTTTTCTACCACAGAAATGTGTCTGAATCAGGTAATAAACAGTCAGAAAAATAAATAAATCCTTAATAATCTCTTTTTAGATTCAGTTCTATCCAACCTGGTTGGATTGGTTCACTATTTTTTTTCTTTTTTTGACGTGTAAGCTACAAACAAAATCAAAAGGTAATGAGGACTTTTCATACACACTATATCAAAACAAGCAAAAAGCAGAATTAATATTATGATGAAGAGTCATAACCCAAACTTAGTACTGTTGAGTTTTTTCCTGCCTACTTCTAGCATCACTTTCTAGCTCCAGTTATGAGATGTCTGGAATTAAACATGCAGTTGTAAGTCAAGGTGAAGCTTGCACAGGAAGAAAAGACAGTTATTTCTTTGTTCTGTCATATGACACTTCTGAGGAAAGCACAGATCTTCCTTGGCTTTTGCAGTGGTCTATTTCATTACACCTCATATTTATATAGACATTCACAGGGTTTTACAGCAATAGGCCTTCCTAAAAAAAAGAAATTCAGTTTTTAAATAATGAGTTTTCTCCTTCATTAATGAACAACTAACTTTCAGTTTTCTTCTTGTTGTTTAATTTCACTTTTCTCCTCATATATTTTTAAAGACCCTTACTCTCTCTAGTTTCTTTGTCCAGCAGTAAATCACTGTGTTTAAGTTTGCTTGTCTCTACCAAGTTAAAGAAAGGAAAAGAGTAATGAGGCATGAAGAATTCTATGCACTGCTCTTCTGGGGCACGACCCTCTGCTAGAGCACTAGTCATAGCACAGTCTCTAAAATGGACAGGAACAGGTGACAAAAAACATTGTAATAACTTAGAGTAGTGTTCCTAAGACAGTGAGCCACACACTGACACCCCCTCCCCATCCTTAAGCGTCCACAGTTTGTGGTGCATTCAGTTTTGCAGTATTGTCAGTGTAAAGTCTCATGATAGGCAAGTCTGCTGTTTTAGAGATTCTTCCGAGGGAAATGAAGCTGTCTGTTGTCCTTAAATGTGTAAGAACTTTTGTGGAATATAACATAAGTCAGGATGTCTTGCAAACATATTATACCAGTTATTTATTTCTGTTTCTAACAAATTTCTAGGTTTAATTTCAATTCCTACAAAAACACACTTTTCTAAAAAGTCACAAATGATGCCTCTGCAAATTGAGAAAATAAACTGTTCACAGTGATGAGGGTTTTTTATAATTAAACATGTCACAGATGATTAGATATGTCATCAAGCTGTTCTCATTATTTTGCAACAGGTGAACCAAATACTAGCAGATTTGACAGTGGTTTACTCACTGAGATGTCTTTAATTGTTAATGTGATATATTTCAAGCTGTCATTGATGGTTGCTAAAATATCAGTCAGAAATCAGCATCAGGCACTGAACTTCAAAGTGAGTCCTGCTGTTCAGTGATTATCACCTCTGGAAAAGTTCTAATTTTAGATATTTAACTTACCATAAGTTTAACATAACTTGCAGCAACTGAAAGTTTTGCTTGAGTCCCTAATCTCATTAATTCATAGACAGAGGCAATGGTAAACACGCACTATTGTAAAAAGCAGTAACTAAATATCAGTGTCCAGGACTGCCATTCTGTTGTGATAAAGACACTTGAAATAAATCAACTGTTGGACCACACTGAGCAACGCAGAGGTACTACTGCATCAGGCAGAGTGTGAAATAAAACAGTACACCACAAAGATTCTAAAAGAAAATGGGAACAATGCCCATGTCACATTTCCAGTGCATGTAATACTGAGGCTCCTGTGATAACAAAGTACTCTAGTAGCCAGGGGAAGAACTCATGTCACAAACCATTTTGACTTTCAGGTTAAATGGCTCTGACAAAATAATTTGCGTTCTGAAATGAAAGGGAAGTCTTTCCTTGTCCAGAGGAAACAGTCTAGTGGTCTATGCTTTTGGCTGGATACACAGGATGAAATGTTTGGTCTGGGGTTTCCTTTATGATCTGGCTTTAGCAAACAGCAAGCCAAAAATCATCCTCCAGTTTTACTGGCTTAACCAAGGGCACAGCTTGAGCCACTGCTTCTACTTCCATACTTCTTTTTCTTTTGGGTGCTAATAAAAGATTGGTGACTTTATGTGGCATTACTTAATAGAAGATCATTGACCACCTCCAAGAAAATTTTATACTGTCTCCATGTCTATTAGAGATGCACAGAGTAAAAACTCTAGCTGAACTGTACCTTCCCATCAGTATCTATTCCCATTTTTGCTAGCAGTATTTGCTTTTCATCTAGTCAGTAGAGCGCCTCTCTTCAGAGACTCAATAGATAAAAAAAGGCTGAACTTCTCTTCATTGTAAGCTAGATAGTGAAAGAAAGCCATTTGGTGCCAAAAGGCTTATTCAGAAGATCCCAGAAATTCCCTCATCTGGTTCTCACTGATGGTGAGCACTTGCTCACTTCTTTAAAGAAGCTTCCACTATCTGCATTACTGAAGACTACCCCACACTCACACCTGAGTACCATAAAGGCATAGACAGAAAGCTTACACAGTACCTGAGCTACATATGAAGTGGCACCTGTGCAGCAACTTCCATTAAATCTACATCAAGAAGAATGCCACTTCTTCCTGTGGGAACTTAAATATTTGAAGTGGGGAAAACATAGTTAAGGTTTGTTGCCTACCTTTCGTACCCAAGAGAGAAAGAAAACAGCATACACTTCAAGTTTGTTAATCTTACACTTTTTTGAGAGGGTTTGTGTGTCGCTTATCAAGCCTAGCTAGACATAGGAGAAGGAAACATGTCAGGAAAAGGAAGACTAGTTGAACTAGCTGAAGCAAACAGTTTATGGGAGACAGGAAGGGTTGGTGTGTACAGAAGACAACTGTTTTTCTCAGGCAGATTTCTAAGGGCCATCAGTCTGTTGTTTTCCATTAGAGCTATAAGTTGTACCTATTTTAACCTATTTAGGTAATTACACAAGACTGTCAAAGAAAGAAACTAATACAATGCATTGTCTCTTTAATGCTTTTGTTAGTGTACACTCGTGTTTTGTTTAATGTGAACCAAAAGACACAGGAAAAGTGATTAAGTAACAAGAATTTTCTTCCTTTCAACTGAATTCAAGGTGTGTATATGTGAAGGAGAGCAGGAACTGAGTCTGAATAGAAAGACCAATTAACTAAAGACACAATGAATGTACCTGTAAGAAGACAGTAGGCCAGGTCTCCAGTAGACACAGAAGCCAGTTTTAACCACTATTCAACTACTAAGCCAATTCACTCTTGCAAAAGAACTAGCTCACTTCATAGGTGATCATAATGATTTCAAGAAGGCTTCAGTCAGACATGCCATAAATGGAAAGAAATTGTACAGGTAAAGAATCTTACTCTTACAAGGATGTGTCTATATTTGCTCCTGCAGTGAAACTAGGAAAACTCCTTCTTGCTGAGGCACAGACACTTCTCCTAAGTCATGTGCTAATAAATACCTTAATATTACTCAGTAAGGACACCAAAAATAAAGTGCTATGTATCACAGAACGAAACTGTCCATTATATCCAGCCTTCAGGCTTTCCCATGACAACATACAGCTTTGTGCTTAGTTATATACGCAAATGCACTAGGGATCTCTTTCCATACGAAAATCAATGAACGTCTGCATTAGAAAATAGGCAAATATACATGAACATAAGAATCACTAGAGAAGTCTTGGAAAAATCATCTACCTGCAGATTCCCAGACTACATTCTAACACTGAGAAAATATCAGAAGCAGTTTTGGAGCAGAAATGAAAGATGAAAGTCAAAATTTCTGATCCAATGGGAATGTTTTCCACTTGCATCAACTGGCTGCCTCTCTGTGATAGAAATTTCATTGTTTGTTTATAACAAAAAAAAAAAAGCCATTCATGTCCCAAAGTTACTGGGAAAAAAAAAATCAATCATCTTTCTAGCTATTGCAAAAAATTCAATGTAGCTTACACAAGATTTTCTTTTTTTTAAAAAGATTCATATTAAGATGTTTCAGCCTTCTCCTTGCCTGGATGAATACACAGTCAGTTTGCAAAAGGAGATCATTTTTTCCCCAAGTTGTTAACAAGAATCTATTTACTCTTCCATAGGCTTTGCTTACCTAGCTTTCAGCTACTAGAAAAAACAAAGATTATTTGTCAAATCATTCATTTAAAAATGGCAACATATTATACTATTAAAGTGTTCTATCATAGAAAAACAAGCATTAGCTAGTCCACAAAAATTTGAACACTAAAAATTCCTAAATACAGGCAAAATATTAATTTGTGTTGAGGGATTTTTCTCCCCCCCATTCACTGAGGAATTTTTTTGCTTAAATTTAAAGTCGGTCTTGAGCCAGCAAAAATGAAGATGATTTATTCTCCACTGACTTTCTGTCAAAGCCACCAACCAACCAAAACGTATTTTGGAAGTTTAATTTTATAAAGTTCCTTTTGCTATTCCGATCATATCGAGAACACCTATATGGCATTACCTAAAAGATACAAACAAAGCAGTTGACTAGGATAATTTATAAGAGGCATATTCAGTAGTGATTCTTTTACAAAACCAATTTATCATATTTCAAGTACCATCTCTCATGTTGTTGGACTTTTACTCCATTTTTTTCCCATATATCAACAGAGACTCCTTCATATCACTGTTCCAAAGGTCAATTTTTCTCTAACAGTTTCAGCTTATTGTTGATTCAAACATCTGCCTACTGGCTTCTCTCCTTAGTTATCTCATTTACAGAGTGTATTGTCTACCTTTTTATCACAAAATCCGGGTTCATCTTTGCTGTGAAAATGCTTTCCCTTTTTTTTTCCCCTCCAAAAGGGGTCTTATGGTTTCTTCCATGTTTCCCTTATGCATTACATTCCGTTACCCCCATATAATGCCCCAAACTAGTCTTAATATCTTCCTTGAACACCTCCTTCCACTTCCATTGTCACAATGCCTACAAAGGGTAGGTGTCTAAATACGTGATCATTTGCTTATACTCAATAAATATCTTTGCGCTCCCTTCCTATCTCACTTGTTTTTCTTTTGTTTTCTTCAAACAAAAGTTCTGCAAATTCCTTCAAGTAGAATCTGCAGTGCCAAGCGGATACTCTCAAACTAGTTTGAATGCACTAGGGTTTTTTTGCTTAGTTGATATAACTGCAGAGTGATATTCCATCCTGGCTACTGGGCAGGGGCTTTACTATAAATAGCAAAACCACACAATTGTAATGCTGCCAGGAACTAGATAACACATTCAGAGTTAAATCAGCATATCTCTGCAAAGCAGTGAATTGCATTTGTGTTGACATATCTTCAGTTACATTTTGTGCAGTACTTCAGAGTGTGAAGTATTTATCTCTAGAACAAGAATGAACAAAAAAATCCATTTTATTATTCTGCAATGCAAGCCTTTCCCAAGGAATCTGGACTCATTAATCCCTATTCAATAGCATCTCATCACCTTTTGTTTACAGGCTTTCCCCTGACTATTCTTCATGTATCTTTTCACTTAATTCTGGCTGACTTGCATCTAAAAAAATTTTACCTAGACATTAAGACAGTGTATGTCATTGCCACCATGAACTATCTTCAAATCTTTCCTATCAGCTGTCTTGAATGTGACATACTGTTAATAGTAAACAGATTAGTAGAATAATGAGGAGTTCGAAGTATAGCTGTGCTAGTAGGAAAAGGTGTAAGGCTGATATGAGAGCAGTATCTTGGCAGTTTTCACTCTGAATGTGGGGCAGCTGTATAGAACAGGACTCAGAACAAATAATAACAACAGAAGTCACAACAGAGCTTCTGTGAAATCGTAACTGTGTTAAAGGAGAAGAAAATACCTTGACTTACAAAAAACGAGGAGCTGAGTCCTACTGAATGCATAGCACCCAGGATAAGAGAGGCTGTGGAGGACACAAAGGGTTTTCTATTCAATTCTCAGCTTGAGAGACAATTTCAGCAAACAACTAACTGTGTTTCTGTGAAAAAGTTAGTATTTCCCTATCTCACCAGAGGATGTGTGTGCATGTGTGGAGATGTTTGTCAGGATCATTTTGTCAAGGTTTGCAAAGTGCTGGGAAGAGATGAGAACTGTGTAAGGGCTGAGTGAGGGCAGAAGCCAATCAACCTCTCAAACATTAAATTTCTGTGGTTTGAAAGAGTTCTCATGAGCTGGCTTCACTCAGTTTGGCTTCAGAATAATTCTTCTCTTGCACTCTTTGTGACATAGGCACAAGTCTGTGCCTGAGGTCTCACTCTTGATTAAGTGAATTTTACAGCTGAAAGTTGGTTTTTAAGATCATTTTTAGTCATTTAATAAGGACTAAAGATGGACATCACAAGTAACGCAAAAACTGCCAGCAATGCTAAAGCCTCAGCTAACGCTGTAGAGTTTGCCACAATGATTATTAAAACCATGAAGTACAAGGTAAGCTTTGAATGTTATGAAATGGGTATGTAGAACAACATGCTCTGTACTTATTTGAACTAATAAAATCTTTGTTCTTCAGGACATAAAATTATCACCTTCAATGCCTATGAAAATCATTAAAGCTATGGAATTTTTTACTTGTGGATTTTCATATAACTGCACACACTTTTCTTTTCGGTATCCATACCTGCTCTGCCTGCTTTCAAAATGCCATATGAGACTAGAGAGACAGCGTATTTTATCTCATGTGAACATCTTCATGCTGCTGTATCTCATAAAAAGATTTTTTATATATATATATATACACACACATACACTGTCTCCCAGTCTCATCACTTAAACTTTTCTTCTGCGAGAGCTCATTAAAAATTCAGATTTGTGTGTTCTAATTTTGATAATCAGCATTAGAGTTGAATATTATTTCTATACAATCAAACTGAATCAAACTCAGATGTAAAGCTTGATTAGTACTTATGCTTGCCTACTGCTCCTACCTGAAATAACTGTCTATCATCCCCTGTGACTGTCCTGGTCACAATTATTGTATGTTACATCTTCCTTCATTAGTTAGAGAAATGGCTTGCATTAAACACTTCATAAGATTTGATTCACATTCTGCTTTCACTTTGGGGCACCTGAAAACGCAGTATTAAAGCAGAGCTTTTCTCTATCATGATACAATTTCTATAAGCATTTGCATAATAAATACATTAAGGCTTGTTTCTGATTTAGTCACATAGTGCAAATAAACTCCCAAGAAAATGAAGGGTGCTTTCCATGTATTATAACTGACTAAACTCAGAATATCTTTTCTTTTCCCAGACTTCTGCTTACTGCTACCACTAATTAGACTAGTTACCAGTCACCTCTATGGTGTCTAAATTTCAGAAGTAGTCTGGGAGCACACTACATGCATTTTGAGCAATGTTAGTCCCTATCAGGATACAAAGGTGAGCTTCACAATGCTAGTCCTGGCAAAAAAAGCCTAGAAGACTGCAGGCATGTCCCATTTTCTGCAATAAACCACAACAGAAGTTTATTGTGGTTGGTATATTAGACATTCTGGTAACTTAATAGTGCCAGAATTAACAGTTTGGAAGGAAGTAGCAGTTCATAATTCAACTGCTCCTCACCTTCTGATGGGCTGAAGCTTGCTTTGTTTCCTGTTTAAGAGCAATCACAAGAATGACCATTCAGCAAATGCTTCTCCTTCAGGTGTTCAGGAAATATATAATCACCCAGAGCTTTGTGACTGCCCATAAATGACATATCTAATTCCTTGTTGACATTAGGAGCAGGCCCACTTGTTATCTATGTAGCATCAGGGGACAGCCCTTGTGACCACAATCATGTAAAGCACTTGGAATTCTTCTCCTCCAAAAGTGTTAGAGAGAGCTTAACCTCTGTTTTGTGAAACAGAATATAAGCAACAGCATCTTCTTGAATATGAAGCCAGGATTTCATTTCCAAGAGAAAAGAAAAAGTTATAACATAAGCTTGCCCCATGTGGGAGAAATTGGAAAGAGGACCAACGTTTACATAAATAGTAAATAAGAAAAACATAGGAAGAAATCAAAAAAACAAATGTTGGAGCCCTTATCAGAATTCAAAGTAAGGAAGCCCTTGCAATAAAGTGGGCAGGGGAAGAAGTTTAAGCTAATCAAGTTTCAACATCTTTACAGAATGGACAGTAATGATTCCTAGTTCCCACTTCCAGACTTCCACCACAGACTATCCTTGTATGCTGATTAAAGGTGATCCCAATGAGTAGGATGCAGCGGAAGCTGTTGCAGAAGATCTAGATAATGTGTTTTCCAAAGAAATGGAAAGAAAAGTATGCAAATACTGCCACACAAGAGTGCCTGACAAACTTCTGTACAAAGCAGTTTTATTACTGGAAAGAAAAAAATTTCAGAAGAGTTACAAGAAAAAAAAGTTCCTTTCCACCTCACTGCCTTACTGTTGTCCACTCTCCTCGAGTATGAATCCACACTCTGCAGATTCTCTTACTACCTCTGCTTAGTTACCATTTTCTGTTTCAGAGACCCCTTCTGTCCTGTACCATCTACAGTACTGGAGAACTGCATCTTGACTTACAAATTTACACAACGATGAGATGTGCAAGACCTGACATCCCAGATAATTTGCATCCAAGAAGGGTGGAGAAAAAGACGATGCTGATGGTGATGAAGTAGAAATCACTTTTAATAGGACAAGCCCTTTCTCTTACACAAGAATAGTAGTTATGGGGCAGGACACAAAAAATGGTGAATCCAGTAGACACTTCAGCCTGCTGTCCCAGAATACAGAAACATGCTTGTTGAGGGAAAAAGAGAGTAAAAAGTGTGTGAAGCAGGAAATGTGGCCTAACAGAAAAATGGGTAGGATACCCTATATATCCAGGGCACATGAGTTCTACTAATTTACCTGTAAAAGCCAAGTTTAGAGACGAGCTTCTTAAAAATTATCCTTTGTGTGTTACTGTAAAACCAAAGGCATTCTGCAGTAGACCACCAGTAACAATGGATTGTCTCCCACAGCCCAAAGAATCTTTATAACTAACATGTAAATAATCTTACAAACAGCCTTTTCCTATCTGGTATATCGTTTTCAAGTTTGAAGCTGCATGAATATCATCTTGCTCAATATGTTGCCTCTAATAGTGAATTGCAGACTCCAACCAGCCAGTAGATGTGTAGCCTCTTATACCTTCAAACCCTGTTTTCTAAACTCATACAAAAATTAATTAAATTAATTAAAACTGTCACTAAATAGCTTATGCTGAGGAAAAGAAGTTAATTCTCATTGCTGGAGAATGTAAATAAACTTCTTCAATCAGGAAACATTTCACAAATCTGAGATCACTTCCAACTTTGGTTTTATCTTAAAGGTAAAGAAAAGTACTTCTAAGATTTCTCTATGTCTCAGCATCCACCATCATTGGCTTCCCAATGTCTTATTTAGTGCATTTTGGCACACAAAATCCAACAAAACCTCTTGAGACAAGATTTAGTCAACAATACAATCTGAGTTAATGCATCGCTGAATGAATTTTATTTACTGTGTATTGATTGTCATCAAATTAAAGGCATGTTCTTACAATAAACCTGAAGTTAAGTCCATGGAACTTAATTATATAGAAAAATAATATTTTACTGTGTTACAGAGCCTTTTTTTCTTTGCAATCCGTAAAAGCAATCCTTTCTCGTTTCTTGTACTATTTCTTTATATTATAGTGTCATTGCTGAGCCTAGGTGACAGTCAGTCTTACAAGCAGTTTTAATTCACAAGGATAAACTGATGCCAGTGCAGTTCCTCAGGACAGTAAGGTTCATCCATATAAATGAGGACTGCAAACTCACCAATGTTAATAAATAGAAGTAAACCTGCAGCATTTCTTTCTTTAAGGTATTGTCTTTAATTTCATACATCTCTGGAGACACTTTTTTCAAAGTCTGGATTTTAGGGGAGAAGGCATTTTAAACAAAGAACAAACCAATTTGCTACAAATGTTTACATTATTTACAAATTATTACAATGATTTCCCTCACAGAAACTTAACCAAGTTTGCTACGTACTGCACTCTACAAGCCAACTCACCAAGACCATAGTAAACTTGGACTCTGACATCTGATAGTGACTGATATCCAGCCTAAACTGATGGAAAACTTGCAAGCATTCAAAGGCTCTAAATCCTAGTTCAAATCAAGGAATGACACCTTCTTTGGTGATTTCCTCCTAGATTACAATTCTGAATTAATTAATTTACTGTTGCAATTATACTTCTATGGTTACATGGTCACAATTAGCAGGACTCTACATTTATCTTGTTTCATTGTGTAGAGTAGGGAAATATGAAAATGTAAGAGAAAATGTATTATATTTCCAATGTCTAACCATGAAAAAAACCTGATCATCCTTTTGTTTCACTGAGTCAAAGGTCAATTCCCAACCAAGAAATAATTTGTGTCATTCACACTGAATGCTTGACTTGCATTTGAGCTACCACTATTGCCAAAAAAATAGTGGCTCCTACCTCCAGATAACCCTTCTGCTGGCAGGGATATTTCTGCAGGCATTTTCCAAACAAGCAGTACTAAAGAGCTGATCAGATTGGGAAAAAAAAAAAGACAACTGAGCAGGATTTTTTTGCCAAAGGAAAGATTGAGTCATTGCGGAAAGATTAGTTCCATTAATGACTGGGTGATGGAACAGAGGCAAGAACAAAAGCCATGGAACAGCAGACACAGGGTTAAGATAGCTTAAGTAGCAGTGCTGTCAAAGTTCAAATCACAGTTCCCAAGTCAATGTTCCTAGCAGTCAACCTGGGATAGCTGCTGTCTGAATCCTCTCATAGTTACATACTATGCTTCCGTTAAATCCCAAGGATTGTCTTCCTCCAGATTTTTCTTCAGGTAAAAAGCACATCTTTGAGATATGAAGGTCAGAAAAAGTAACCTTTTAAACCTAAATCTGGTGTTTGCTGTAGTCAGTCAATATAAATAATTACTTGTTTATATTTACTTGTTTGCTGTAGTCAGTCAGTCCACTTTTTTCCCCTGCATAGTTAAATTATTAAAACTGTCCCTTCTGTGTATTTCTTGTACCTTCTTTAAATATGGTTTCCTATTTCAGAGGTTACTTTCTTCATGTTCAGTTTGGCAGGCTTTTATACACTAGTCAGTGAAAAAGATTACAAAGAAGAAAAGAATACTGATTAAGTCACTTAATTCATTGAATGAGTAGCTACCACTGCTGTATCATTCTCTGACTCACTGGCTACACGTTTATTCTTGATAACCTGCTTGCTTTTGGAAACCAAAAGCTGGACTATTTTTTAAAGCCATTTTGTTTTCTGCTAGAAAGTCCTGTTGGTTTGCCAGCCCTAAAGGTAACCCTGCATATGTAAAGCCCTGTCTGGTTTGTTACCAGGTGCAACTATTAACTCTCAGTTCAGCACCTAGCCTCCACAGGGCTTATACAGCTGCAAGAACATAGTATGAAGAAAAGATACCAGGTTTAGAGCACAGGCAGGACTACACTGAGATCAAAAACTACAGACCAGCAGCTGGCAGTGCAGAAATGGGTAAAACAGATTGGGAGATGGGACTGGAATGGAGATCGCTGGTGAACGGTACCACATGAGTGCCGTGTCTCAGAAATAATACATCCCCAAAACTGCAGGAGGAGTCAGCAGGGACAGGTAGAGTAGTTGAGCACTGTTAAGACACATAGGGCAAAAGCTCTTTGAGCTCTTACTTATCAATGCAAGATAAAATTTGTGTTGACAAGCACTAAGGCTTTGCACTGCCTTGAGTTAATGTGGTAATCCACTTCTGTCACCATGAACCACACAAAACATGTATGACTGTTCTCTTCTGGCATCAGATGAGGATGACATTGTAGCCCCTGATCAGCACTGCACTGATACAATAGTGGTGGACAGATTAAAAACTATAACATCGCTTAAAAAATATACACAGCATCTTCACATGCCACTTGGCTTCTCAAATTCTACCCTATTTACTTTTCCTCAAAAAGCAGTTTGGAAACTGATGACACTCCTGACTTCCTTTGAACAAACATATTTGATACATTTGAGCACTGAATTGGGCCTGTGCCCTTGTCTTAGGCTTTTTTTTCTTTACAAAATTTCAGGAATTACTATACTTGGCCCGTTCCATGTCATAGCACATTCTGCCGGTATTTTTCTTCTCTGCTTCACAGCTTAGTTGCTGGATTAGAGTCCCTAGAGAGCAACAAAGTTTTCTTAACTCCTATAACCTGATAGAAGTAATTACACTACAGACTAATGCATGCTCAAGGAGTCGATATTGGTTCATTACTATTCTGAATGAATACAGATACTTATAGCAAAGACAGCTGTTCAGCAATTTGTCTGGAAAAAGATTCTCAGAAAGAAAAACAGCAAAGAAGTTTCTTTAGATGTCTCCTGCATAATGCATAGGAGAAAATGTTATAAAGCATCTCCATGAGAATAAATTATTTCCATAACTTTAACGCCAGTTTTCTGGGAAAATATATTTTCATTGACTAAAAGAGTAGCAAGTTCTTTCTTGCTCTTGTTCCAGAATTCCCAGGCAAGTAACAGCCTAAAAGACAGAACAAATACATTAACTTGACAAAAGTTTCTCCAGGATATGCTGTCTTCCAAGCACAGCAGTAAAAAGGCAGAATTTCATTGCAATGCTTTATCATTTAAATGATGAAGAAATCAGAACCTCTACCAGGATGTTAAAAGAGGTAAAGCTTGAAATATTTAAGTCAAAATGATGTAAAAAATGAAGCCTGCCTTTAGACTCATCATAGCACAGAACAAGGACTAGAGGATTGTCACAAAATCTGCATATACAGAAACGTAACTAACAATTATTTTGTGTTTTCACCAGTTGCTACCTCAAGTGTTTCCAACAAGGGAGTAAAGAGTAATTACAAAAAGAAAAACCATACAAATCTCTTCCCTATGGACTACAGAAAAGCTACTGGCAGTGAATCTGTCAAAATTTCACATGGAATAATTGAATATAGCAAAAATAATTAATTGAAAAGAAAGATGCACCTTGAGTGAGTTGCCCTATAGTAGTATATAACAATAGCGAGATTAGTTCCTGTCTGCATGCTGCAATACTAAAAAGTCCTCCTGTGAGTGTGTGGTGGTGCTTTTCCCCCTGCTTCTCCTTGGCCGCTTGTTGATCTCAGAAATTCACCTTGGCCTTGGTGTACTGAGTCTGGCGGTTGAGCGCTCGTTGACCGTATCAGAAACTCTGCATAGCTGAGGCTGGGAACGTACTCCCACTGCCTGGCCCAGGTATCATCCCCTGATACCCTTATCTGGGTCACAGCTCAAGTATAACAACACTTGAAACCTTGAGAATTTTAGTAACTACCACCTCGGACTGTGGCCAGGATGGAAATTTACAGATGACTAAAGCCAATCATCTCGCGAATCTATAAATGGTGGTCCTAAGTGAGACCCTTTGAGCTCTCCTGGACCGCAGTGGGCTGTGCCCAGCATCTCCCTCTGAGTGGGATGCCTCTCAGAGCTCGCGACCTCTCGGGTCTGCGATATTCGGAGGACCATTGCCAAAAGCTGACGACGGGACCCGGGCTGAAATCCTTCACTCCTCGAGGCTCAACCCTTCGCCCGTTGAGAAAAAATGCCTAGACATTTGACATCAATATTGCTTCACTGAATTCGAGGGGAATTTTTAACAGGTACCTTTTGCAGATTTTTATATATATTTCTGTCTCTGTGTGTGTGTGTGTAAACTAATAGTAAGTATAATTTGTAAAGACTCTACTAACTTACTTTGTAAATGTTAAATTAGTTACTGATTAAATGCTGCTAAAAATCTTGTGATCTGCCTTAAAACTGTGAATGAACCTTAGGCTGCTGCTAAACACATATCATCCCTTAGACGTAAACTGTTGACCAAGTCTGAGACTAGGGGTAGATCCAGCTGCACCGAGACTCCTCTCTGAGAAGGAGTTTAGAAAGCAAGTGGGTGTACTCTGAACCTCGTGACTCAATGGGAGGATGTCCTTACCCTTTTCATATTAGACATAAACCGTTGACCAAATCTGAGACTAGGGGTAAATCCAGCCGGGTCTACTCTGAACCTTGTGACTCAACAGGAGGGTCTCCCTTACCCTTTTCATCCTTAGTCTCTGTACAAATCATTCTAGCTCAATTATAACAAGATTTTACTTTGTATACTTCATCCCTGTTGTAAGTGATAGAGTGAACCTTGCCATCGAATTCTGGTAAGTCGCACTTTTATAAATCTCTATTAAAATCACTTTCTGCTAATACTTTGATGGTGATTCTTTAAGCGGCCTCTAAACCACTCATTCGCGACAGAGTGATGCTTTTAATATGCTGTTCACTTTTCCTCTTTTCATCAGTAGAATAAAGAAAGGTTAAAGATACCAGGAGAAAAAAAATCTGGTATATATGGTCAATATATTTGCCAGTCTCTCATCATCAGAGTTGGAAGTGTGACAAAACGTCAGATAGAAAACAACTTTTGCAATAAGTTCTTTAAAGCAAAACAATTTAAATAATCAGAGCAAACTCTGACATCCTTTCCAGAGACTGTGACTTTTGGGCTTAATTCTATTATAGCAATCTAAACATAAGGCCATCTTGGAGTGTAGCCTTTTCTTGTCCTTAGAAAGGACAATATTGAATTATTAAAGTAACTAAATAAATAATCCAAATTCATAACTTATACACATATTTTGGAGAAACAAAAAACTTATTGGGATTCTTCCATGAAAAACATTGTAGATGCTTAACTATGGATACCTTCTGTATAATAAAATATTCAGATTTTCTGAAATCAAGGTTAAGACTACATCTTGTCTAATACTTCTTGCTTTCTTAGGGATATTAGTAAATATAATCTATTTGAGGATGGACATACTGTCTGTGTGTTAGAGGGGAGTGGAGTCTAAGGTACCTGATGCAATTTAAGAACATTCAGGCAATATATTTAGTATTTATCAGACATCTATTTTGTAATTCAAGTAGCAATTATTAAAATGGACCCCAAACGAAAACAATGTTCTTTTGCAGGAGTAAAAGCAGACCAAAATGTTCCCTTGGCTTTTTGTTTTAACATAATCAATCTTGAATGTTTGTATAAATGCTTTACTAAAGTGTGTAAGAATGATTGCCAGTGAAGGTTTTCCCACTGAGCTATATGTCAAACAAAGCCTGTGAAAAACTGGTTTCCTGCTGCTTACTACAAGTTTTTTTTCATAAAGATGCTTTAAGAATATTATTATATGCAGTTGTTTTAGTTACAAATATCTAAGACAACTACATTATACGTCTATGAAAATTCTCCCAATAATTTCAGGCTGATTCATCATCACAAGTAGATGTTATGTTCAGATCCAGAAAACTTCTAAGATAATCTTGGATTTCGTACACAAGTCCGAACTGTTAATTTCTTCCATTTCAGAGGAACTGAGGAATTGACCTGTTGTACTGTTGTAACGCTATTAGGAGTTTGAGATAGCTGGAGACCATAGTTTGACAATATATAAGTATCTGCAGCGGTACAACAGCAGTACTCTCCTCAGTACTTTCTCTATGTGTTTTTTTCCGATTTTCCCATTCTTTTAAGCTGGATAATTGATCTAGAAATGTAACAAGCTTGCCTTGATGTTGTATGTGCTTTAGCAGGGTTTTTTACCCCCTCCTGGCTTTCGTCTTTCAATTAGTCTACTAATGTTGACCATTTCCCCGTAACGGCATACACACACAAGTTCTCCATGGTTCAAGACTCAAAGTTAGGGCTCAAACGAAAATCACACAGATGTCATCTGACACAAAAAGAATAGGTTATATAATATCACTTAAATTGACATCCCAGTTTAGTTTGCTTTAATTCTGCTTCCTGTGCGCTTAAGTCATTTAATGTTTCAATCCATGGACTTCTGTCTGTTCTTTTATAGGTAATATTATAAAATACTAATTTAAGCCATTGATTTTTTCTGACTGGAATACCAAAACTGGCAAAAAGCTATACTCTGAAAGTCTTCCAATGAATTATCTTTCAATAATTAACAATTTCATCAATTCTGGTTGGAAGGACTCCCATCATTTCGATGATCAATGAAAAACCAGTAGCAATAAAAACAGGGCACTGTCACAGGAAGAAAATATCACACCTGTCGTACCTTTAAGTCATTTTATCTCTTTGTACACCACCCAAGGAGGATAAATATCAAACCACTGCCACAACAGAAATTAAGTTTAATATTGCAGTTTCTCCTGTGGAGCCTATAGTAAGTGATGGAACTCTGTTAACTAGCCTCCAGTGCTGGGAGGGGCTCCCTGGTGAGGGCTCTTCGTGAATTAACTCCCATCAGCCCTAACTCAACTTCAGCTTCCATCCATATTCATATAAAGAACACTTTAGAATAGAGATTACTTTGGCCAGAGCCTTTTCTGGTGTATATGATCAAATGACTTCTTAATTTAGAAGGGCTGAACTGCTTTATAGTAAGAGTGATTTTAGCCTTTTTGCTTTGAACAATATTAAAGTATTGTTCAAAGTCTGGAAATAGAGACAGTTAAAAAGTTATGGAAAGTCTATCTATGTCAATTCTCCCTCTTCCTGTTTCAGTGACTGCAGCAGAACTAGGAACAAGACCTAGCTTCCATTAGCTGTTCCCTGACCCACAGCCTTTCCTCCGAGCCTTTTCTCTCTGTTCTCTAACACCACCCATCAGTGCAAGACCCTGCTTTCTCCATCTGCCTCAGCCTTGCTGCAAAATACTCTGTCAGCTGCTGGCATGTTTGGAACAGAATTCCATAGTACAGACATCCAGCATTTGTTTAAATAGGAATGAAACAGATGGTTAAATATGACAGTTTTGGATATGCTGGCAGATATATTTGGATATATTAGCAGGTCATAATTTACAGGTGTCATATACACATGTACATACTATTGCTGAATTAGGGGATTGAAATATTTCTATTTTGCCTCTGATTTTTCCAGTATCATATTTAAGGTATTTGGCATCATGTAGCAGGCACAGACATCATAGTCACCTTTATCAAAAATAGTCTGCAAATGTATAGCAAAATGTATTTTGTCCCACATCTTAAGCTTCAGAAATGTAATTGTCGGCATATATATTCAAATAAAACAGCTAAGCACACTCTGCTGGGAAAAAGCTGAATAGCCCTATGTCTATCTGAATGAAAGCTATACACAGATGAGGAAGAAGTGAGGAAATACAGACAATGACTGAAAATCAGAAAAAAATATTTGTCTGAAATATTGAAAATAACTGAGATGGAGATAAGGACTAGCTTGAAAATGAATAGGAAGGCAGAAGCACAACCAATACAAATCTAGTTCCTAAGGGGCTTGATAAATTCTGAAATATATATTGCCCTACCACAGGAAAAAGTCTAATAACCAGAAGAAAGTCACATAGCATGCAATTGTTACACTCCAAAAGAAGTATGACAGTACATCAACTGTTACTTCCCTTCATGTCTGTGTTTGCCTCTTAACATTTATTTCTCTCACAACATGGAACTTGACACATCTGTTTGGTTTGTTGTGGGTTCTGTTTTTTTTTTTTTAATTGGGCACAGCAAATTTAGATAAACTTTGAGAGGAATACTATTGAATGGACTTTTTGATCAAAGTTACTTTCATGAATTTGTTGTTTCACTTCTTGTTTTAAATGACTGGTTTTATCTTGCTTCAAAGTGTTTGAATTCTCAGTGAATTCCATGAAAACAGTTTAAAACCACTGAGTTAGCCTACAGGCTTTTTTTTAATCTGTCATTAACATATCATAATTAGTAATACAACTTTAAAATATATAAATTATACCCTGCTAGGCTAATCTAAGTACTAAGACACATGAACAAATTAACATGAGATAAAAACTTGCCATGTGTCAGATGATCCATCTAGAATTTATCTGCTTCTGTCTATCTATTTAGTATACGGTAAAACAATGTAAAGTAGATTCTCCTACAATGAAAAAATGCTAGAGCACTCCCTGGGTGATCCCTACAACATATTTTAAATGTGAAGATAAAAAGCATTCCATTGTACGAGACGTCCTAGCAGTTTTCTGATGAGACAGCCTAATGGATTCTACTTTATTAATCCAAAAAGCTCCACTAAAGATCAGAGTCTATTCATGAAGCCCCTTTCTCATTCACTTCTTGTTTGAATTATAAACCGATACTTTTCCTTCTGTTTGATGTACCTTCTTTGTTCTTCACCAGAGACAACTGAGATTTGATACCTTCAGTGAAGGCTATTAAGACAGACTTGATGTTAGGAATGGTGATTATTCCTATGTAGGGACTGAAGACTCCTGCTACTAAGGAGCTGCTGTTAGGTCCCCTGTTCTCCTTTGCTTTTCTCTAACACCAGAACATCCCTAGCGTTTGCATCTTACACTACTGTAGCAAGTTTTTACTTACGGGTTCTTGAAACGATGCATAGGTGCAAGCTACATAAGCATTTTTACTTGAATTGGGAGTGTGCTTTTGAAACAAATCTTTTAGTCATTCCACTCCTACCAGCCAACACTTTGGATCACACCTCCAGCTGGTCTTTGTTTTATCTTCCAAGAGGAGATTAACCCAAAGACACGGTCCAAAGACTAGCAGACATTCCATCAACAGGACTAGATTAAGCCTACTCCAAAGTAGCCCCCCTGCTCCTTGAAAACAAAGCATGAATGTCAGGTCCTCAGCACCAGTAACGTGTCTCTACGCATCTCTTGCTAATGTAGACATAAGCAATGTCTGCTGAATGGCAGTCTACTTCTTGGAAGCAGTGACCAGTATTACCTTAAATTTCTTCTGCCGCCACAAAATTATCTATCATCTGACCTTTGCATAAGTTATGCAACTAAAAATCACTCAGAATTTAGCTTACAGATAAATTGGTGATAAATCCAGGCACTTTCAGGCAGAATTGTGTTATAATACTCCTGAAAAAGGAATACTGAACAGTCCTTTAAAACTTCTGACTGCATAACATTGCATCCAATTATGGTAACTCCTGTACTGTGTATGGACGTCTTACTGCAGTTTTACATGGTTTTGAGGTGTGTATGAAATCTAGAATGGAGAGTGACAAATGAAGTATAGATCAGAGAGGATTATAAATACATTTGTAGCCTGACAGTCAACTTTATGATGGAAAGCCGGAAAGGGTTTGTATTTCTACAGTCAAGTAAGGTTGTGCAGAAGTTGCAATGAAAAGGATATCTAATACAGATATCTATTCAAGAAAAAGTAGATTTTAGAGTGGCTACAGGCATAGTATTTTAAAATATTTCACAGATTAGACAAATAATGCCAGGGATTCAGGCACATAAGCCATGAGATGTTTTCCTGAAAAATGCGTTTAAAAAAGAGTGCACTGAAAACTCTTCATAGTACATAGTAAGTAATGAACTTTCTAGTCTACTATGTAAGTGTTAAGTGCTAGTTTTCAGAAATCAGGGATGAATTCTATCCCCCAAAATGTAATTCTTCTAACATGAAATACATTGTGCTGATCTCTACTTAATTTTTAATATTAAAATGCCAAAACAAGTAAATTACAGACTTTTTCCATGTAAGTTTGATAAGTACAGCATATTTTGCTGTAACACCATCCGACTTTTGGCTCCCGTAACAAATTTATGGTGAGTTACAACAGGTGTCAGTTACAGTAAAATCAAATGTTGCAATATTAGTGAAAGCAAACTTCTTTTTAGAAAGAAAATGATGTTTTTAATGAAGATTGTGACCTGATTTTAAAAAAATAATAATTTCTCGATATATTCCAGTGCTTAGGAACCTTAGTCATGGCATTCATTCAGTACGTGTTACAGTATCAGAACATTGTTACCAGATCAACCTCAGAGAGAGAGAAGGAGCTCTCCAGAGGCCTTTTTTCTGCATGGAGGATGGCTGAAGAAGCAACTGCATTTCCAGAATGGCGTCACGCCAGAAATTTCTTCAACTGGGATTGGATGAAAAGATTCACAAACAAAATATCCTATTGTCATGGTTTAACCCCAGCCAGCAACTAAATACCACACAGCCACTTGCTCACCCCCACCTCCGGTAGGACGGGGGAGAGAATCGGGAGGGCACAAGTAGGAAAACTCGTGGGTTGAGATAAAAACAGTTTAATAATGGAAATAAAACAAAGTAGAACAGTAATAATAACAATGATAACAACAACAACAACAGAATATACAAAGCAGGCAATGCACAATGCAACTGCTCACCGACCGCCGGCCACGTGTCATGAACAGGGGGCAAGCCCTCCCCCCCCGTGTTTATCAGGATGTCCCATGGTATAAAATTCCCCATTGGCCAGCTGGGTCAACCGCCCCGGCTATGCTCCCCCTGCCCCCAGCTTCCCCTGCACTTGGCAGAGCATGGGAGGCTGAAAAAAAGTCCCCGGTGCAAGCACTACCCAGCAACAGCCAAAGCATCATTGGGCCATCAATGCTCCTCTCATACCAAACCCAAAACACAGCACACCCCCCAAGCTACTGGGAAGAAAGTTAACTCTGTCCCAGCCGGAACCGGGACATCTATCTCATTACATGTTTAGAGGAACTCAACGTTAAAAGAGGAAGTCAAGGTTTTTCCCTTGGCTTAGCTAATGAAAATTCATGATTTGCAATCTAAGAGACCACCTTCTGACACCTGTTTTGCAACTGTGTGTAGTGATAAAAATAGGTAAAGGCTAGACCAAAGGGATGAACAGGGAGGTTATGCTGTCTGCCTGAGCCATAATTCACGTGACAGAAAAATTCTGTAACAGAGCATCTATATACTGCCTCCCACTCACAGATGTTTGGTGAAGGAATGTGCAATGCAAGGCACTTTGAATTGAGAAATGAGAAATAAACTCATATCCCCTTCTCCATTTATTTCATGATGATTAAAAGTACTAAAAGAAACAAGCTTTGCCTTTCACACATCCATACTTGTTATCCTTACTCATTTTGTCACACCTAAAATGAGATCATCCAACTGACTGAAGCAGAAACTAGGTTCTCTATATTTGGTCAGTCTCCCATCTCATGCAGAGTACAAGAAAATAACAATAACCACCTCTGAAGAAAGCGTTACCCTCAGAATCACAGAAGATGAGCAATCAGGTGTAAAGAATTTCAACAGATCTTTTTCTGAGGTTTATCTTCCCTTTGAAACCATACAAAAGAATTAAATCTGCCTCTAACTGGAAGAGATTAAATGTAATAATGCATCCAAAATTTCACGTAAAGTTTGATTTATTCCCGTGAGCCAAATAACAACAAACTCACATGGTTCTAAATAGTTATTCCGCCACCTGAAACTATTCCACTGGGACAAACAACAGTTAGTAAAGGCACTGTCTTCAAATCTGCAAAATTATAAATACATTTATCCTACTGTTAAACAGCAGGTGATGTTCAGCTCAAAAGTTTGAGTCTGTCATTAAATACCTTCTGCTGGCCCTTCTCTTTTTCCAGAGATATTACCTTGCAGAGTAAAATAGACCTGGAGGAAGCATGGTACCCCCTATCTTCTCCCTTACAGGCTCCTCTACCTCCCTTCCTCCAAGGAAGCATTTACTAGAACAAAATGTAAAAAATAGAACCATAAGGGCAACATTATTATTCTTTTTCATTAACCAATACCTCAGGTCTTCATTCTAGCTTTTGGGATTTCACAAAATTCATTTCTGCCTATCTGAAAATAGCAGATATTAAAATAGTCATGCATGTAACCCATGCAGGAAGTTTCCTGATAATTGCTTGCTGCTCTCACAGTAACTCCATAAAGAGCAGAGCATCCTCAACACTGATTGATTTTAGTGGAAACTGAAGATGGAACAGAAGTATTAAAAAAAAGTGTTTATTTGGAATTTCATAGCTGTCACAGCTATAGACTTGTATGAGCTTTGAAATTGCCTCAGTGTTCATTCATCTACAGTGAAAGACTGAACTGGTGACAGACAGATCTCTGACTCACCACAGCACTTACAGGATACTGAAGATCAAGAGAACCACAAGCTTAACATAAAGTAAATAAGGCAGGTTTAGGATAGACATATCCTACATCTGGGAAATGTGTAGCATCATAGTGGTATTCTTACACAGGTATTAACAAATCACAGGAAATTATTAAGATTGGGATTCAACTTCTGCTCTTGTGCCCTCAAAACCTTTTAATAGCTATGTGATAGAACAGAGTTGCCAAGGCGCACATCTGATCTTCATTAGGTCCTCACCCCATTTACACTTCCAAACTGTGAAAATATTTGAGAGATGTCACTCCTATTCATGAGTGTATAATACCTGAAAAGCAGCATACTGCCTAAAAATAGTCTGTTGCAAGAACTACTTGCTTCCCTCAAAAGCAGTACGCAGCAGGAGGTTCATCTTTGTCTCTGTTCAGTTGGAAATACATCCATCTCCACAGCCAGGTGACCTCCAAAACCTTCCAACTAAGTGCCCGTTGTTACAAAACCGTACTTCAACCTCATTAAAGTAGAGACCATCTTCAATTAACACAGTCACATCTTGTTACTATAAAAATATTGTTGCATCACCCTCAGAAATAAGAAAGAAGCAGCTCTGTAGACATACCTTTTTTAGGATTCTGCAAGTGTGCAATCTGGCCACAAAGCAAATGTATCTGTCTAAAGTTTGCAAGATGTTTGGTACAATAACATAAGCATAGTGCAACCTCTTATTTGTAGTGCACTAAATCTCCATCAAGTTTACACTTACATATAACCAAACCAATATAATGATAATCCTCTTCCACACACAATATCAATTTTTAATCAAGAAACCTGTTGTTACACTGCATTATCAGTAATTATGGCCACAAAGTAGGAGTACTTATGTCCTATTAAGTGCCTCTGTCCACATTAAGACTGCGTCTCTCCAACAGCTTCCCCTGCATTCCCAAACATTATGGCTATGCTTAACAAGATCCATCTCATGAATACTTGTGAGAACATTACTATCAGCCTATCCACCAGAAGTAAACCATTGCTATTGACAAACAACCATATGGTAGTTAGCGTCCAGGAAGTAATTGCTTTAAATTTTTTTCTTTTCATGCAACTTAGCCTTTTGGAAACATGGAAAGACAGTTTCATAACGAGGCAACCTTCAGATTAGAATAATATTTTCTGAAGATTACATCTACCATTTTCTCTTCTTTTTCTCTTATGTATGATAAGCTCAGTAATTATGCTTATACTGTAAATATCTCATTAAGACTGTATATTCTTTGAAATTTAAAAGTACTCAGTTTTGAGATTTCATTGAGCATATGATGCAAGTTATCCTAACCTTTCTCATCAGCATCTCTACACAATTTTCTCAGTGACTTTTAGTTTTGTCCATCTCAAGGTAACAGAAGACTGAATCCACATGTACAAAAGTGGAGTAAAGAAGAGTGGCAAGGGCTGTCTTTAAGAATAAAAGATGATCAAATACCTTCAAATATTTAATTGTACATGCAGATGTAAGAGATAGAGACATCTTATTGCTGATACTGGGTTCAGAAACAAAATTCTTCAAATATTTGCAATTTGATTAATTAACCAAACATTTAATCCTGGAAGAATGTAAACTCATCTAATCTATTGATATCTTAGTATGCACCATGTTTGAGTTAATGAAACATAGAGGACTTGGAAAAGCCCCAAACAAGCTATTCTCTCTAGTCAGTTAGACTCTAACAACATGAGTTTGTATTTTTGTTTGTATTAGTACATCACACTACATAATTCCCATTATTTACATCCAATTTACATCCATTCATATTACTAGATTATGCAGGGTGTTACAACTTGTCATTGAAAATGCAGTATCTGTTTCAAATTAAATAAATTTCCCTCAAGAATGAAGTTTGATGCTGGGAGTGTGTTGTGGTTTAACCCTGCTAGGCAACTAAGAACCACACAGCCGCTCGCTCACTCCCCCCCCCAGTGGGATGGGGGAGAGAATTGGAAGGAAAAATGTGTGAAAAACCATGTGTTGAGATAAAGACAGTTTAACAGGTAAAGCAAAAGCCACGCACACAAGCAAAGCAAAACAAGGAATTCATTCACTACTTCCCATCGGCAGGCAGGTGTTCAGCCCCCTAAAGGCAAGCAGGCCTCCATCATGTGTCACAGTTACTTGGGAAGACAAACATCATCACTCCAAATGTCTGCCCCCTTCCCTCTTCTTCCACCAGCTTTTATTGCTGAGCTTGACGCTATATGGTATGGAATATCCCTTTGGTCAGTTGGGGTCAGCTGTCCTGGCTGTGTCCCCTCCCAGCTTCTTGTGCACCCCCAGCCTGCTCGCTAGTGAGGTGGGGTGCGAAGCAGAAAAGGCCTTGGCTCTGTGTAAGCAATAACTAAAACATCCCTGCATTACCAACACCGTTTCCAGCACAAATCCAAAACATAGCCCCATACTAGCTACTATGAAGAAAATTAACTCTATCCCAGCCAAAACCAGCACAGACTGCCAGTCTCTAACTGGCAGAGAGCTAAAAAGTTTTGGGTTTCAAAGCTAGAGTTGTTTTTTCTTTTTTAACCATTAAAAGCTTGAGGCAGTCACTAAATGACACTGGTTCTACAGTGACATGCTACCTTTTGCTGGTCAGTATCTACTCAGTGAACTCCAGTGGGAATTCTGTCTTGTCTTAACATTATCTTATACTCAGGGTGCAAAGACAAACTCCTTTTGTTTTCTGGTGTATCCCAATTCGATTGTACAGGACTTGTCCTTGTACCAGTCATCATTTGGACCATGACAAGATTAAAGTGAAATTAGAACTAGTGTTATTTCTATTCTCTTGATTCTAATTAAAGAGATGAAAAGGATTTTATTTTACTATTCCCCACAAAATTATATAATACAATCAATAGATGCTTTCAAAAGAGACTATCACCTCACTCTCTTCTCCTGGAAGCCAGTTCTGTGTAGACACAGTTTTGTGTTAGCACAAAAAAAGGCAAGGAAAACTTGACTTAAACATGTCATTGTTAAATAAAGACGGAAAGCTACTCTGTCTTCTGGAATATAAGCTCCTGTCCTTCTCAGGGGATTTTTTTTTAGACTCACACTAAATTAGATCAGCTGGTTTAATTAAGATACTATCATTCTTTGTTCTTTCTGATTAATTCTGATAAGATTTGAATTACTTTGTTTGAACATCCATAATTTTTCCTGCCTTTGAAAAATATTCAGCACAGTTGTCTATGAGCAACTTAGTTGTAACCTCTGGTCTATCATTTTAAATTTTGTCATTTAAAAAATCTTAGCTTTAATCTTTATGATTCATCTATTTCCAAGTTGAGTTTTATTATTGAAAAATATAATTTCTAGCTTTGATGAATTAGTGTCTAAAAGCTAAATTGATACATGTGTGTTCAAAGGCTGTTCAGAAAAAATTCCTTATCCAACAACTATAAAACTGTTGCTATTACACTATCCAAAATCTGTAGCCTGCCTCTTAGCTTTATGAAGTTCTTCTATACGCCCACTTTCTTACTTGCTCAATCTTTTTCATAAACACCATATTTGAAAAGTCACACATGTTAAATTCCCAGATTGGGAGTTCTTCTATTCGCATTGAATTCAACTCTGCAAAATAAAACCACCTTGGCAATAGGGAAGGAAGGTAGACGTAAGGAAAGCAATAACTCAGGAGGGATCCTGGAGAGAATGCACCTAAGCTACTCTACATGTTTCATAGCTATCAAAGGCCTAGCACATTTCATCCTCCACTGTTATGGAAGATGGTCTCATCTCTATTTCTCTCTTCAAGAAAAATACCAGAAGTCCAAATCTAAAGTTTCCAAAGTATTCTGAGAACAAATGATGTGACTGTAAGGACCAGGTATGAGTTGGACATTTATTTTGTTCATATTTTCAAAGGTCTCCACCCTTCTTTCTGCAGAGATTCAAATACTGATTAACTGACTTTTCTGAAGAAAAATCTCTAGATATACCTGGTAAGCAAAGCACTTTTCACATAATGTTTGATTTTCAATGTCACTCTAAAAATGCTAAGACCGTAGAGCCATGGGAGCAGCACTCAAAGTAAGAATATAGAATATTTCTACTGCATTTATACATTAACAGATTCCTTTTTATGTGATATTTCTATCTGTGGCAGACATGTTATGTTGTTGCTGCTTTAATTTAAAAAGTAAAATTTGCTGTATAAAAAAATCATATCCAGAAAAGAGGTTAAAACAATATAACAAAACAGATCACATAAAAGGGCATAGCTTTACAAAGTATGTTTCAGTTATGGAAATTCAACCTGATACTCCAGCTCTTGCTCCCTGAAGAAACTCTAAGGAAAGCAGCAGTTTAATTTTCCCTCTCACTTATTACACCATTTTAATGTAACTTCTGCAGAGCTGCTCCTGGCTGCAGGGTGAAAAAATATTGAGGTGGACTCTACTGGGAGAGCTTCCATGGGTTTTAATCTGTTTGCAAGATTCTGGGAATATTTGTCAGCTGTTTATTCCACTCTCCTCAGCGCCCGTTTCTAGATCTTCTTGGGAAAGAGGATTCCCATGGATTTCTAAACCTGTTTATTGAATAGCAAACCCCATGGAATTTCACACGGCATTTCCTGCAGTGAGTGAAGTATTCTTCCCAATAATGTAAGCAATCTTTTAAATTTATACTCTACGGTATTTTGAAGAATGGAGTTTTAGTCTTAAAAACTATGCATATTGAAAGTCAGGCTGTAGATAAGGAATTTATTCCGTTAACAAAACTAATTATCTCTTTTCCTACCCTTCAGCACCGTCATATGCAAAAATCTTTGGAACTCACCTGAAGCAGGAGGCCGGGTCACCACTGCAGCATTGGTCAGTTTTCAGTAAATTTGACTCTGAGGGAGAAAATCATTAGATTGTTTCTAGAAACAATACCAGGGACCTAATTAGAAAAGAGATTTAAGCTATCTATTACATGAAATGAAATATTTGGTAGTACATTTGTCTTTTACTAGCTTATGCACTGATTTGAAACTATTCCTGACATATACTGACGTAAATTCTCAGAAGAATTTCGTCAGTAGTTTCAACTGAGACCATTCCAGTTATTAGTTTATGCAACCACACATATTTCTAGTATGATCATTATCCTGATGATGGCCATCCTTAAGGTTTATACAGTATACAGATATAAAAGGGGACAAGTTCTTATAAAGGTACTCTTTGTGTTATGCCCTGAGCCATCTCCAAATAAAATTAGCTCATTCTACCTGCTAAAGATGCTCTCTGTTCACTCTGGCAATAAAGGTTTTAAATAATCATTCTCAGACTTATTTCTGTTGCATGACTGGCATGTCATCAATATCGAGTGATGAACAGAAAATTATGTTCTATGTTGACTCACTTTTTCATGACAAATTCACAAAAACATGTCATGAGTGCTAGCAATTACCTAAATATTAGTTTATAGAGGATAGTAAATCAAATTCAAGTTTTCAAGTCAACAATAATTCATTGGTTTGGGTATTATCTTTTTTGTTTGTTTGAGGGAGTGGGGAGTGGTGGTGGTGGTGTGTTTGGGGGAGGGAGTTCACGCTAGTAAGTCAATACATTATCCATATTAATTTTAAGGCTTGCACCTTGTGGACAATTTTGTATGTATGCCTGTTTGCTTCTGGAGTAGGCAGATTGCCTGGCTAAAGTTATTTTACCCATGTTTTAGGCTTGAGTGGACAGAAACTACTACGTATTTGAAAAAGATAAATCCTCTTTCATTCCCGGATCGATTTTGTGTCTTAAAAGACAGAATAAGCTTCTAGATCTCCCAAATTAATATGAACTAGAACTGAGTTCTACTTTCAGATCCAAAGGGAAAAAAGCAGAAAACATTTGTAACTCATTTCATAAGGTCAGTTACTATATTTGGTTTGAATTTTTAATTTGCATTTTGTAACAGAACTTGTCAAGATATAGGCCAGACTAGTTCCGACCCTTGATCAATTGCCATTTACAGATGCAAAGCCGATAGGAAAAAGGCTGAAATAAAAAGTGAACTCACAACAATTTCTTATGCAGAACTACTTGCAGACTTTCATGAGAAGAGTCTGCTGAGAAGTTAATTGTGCTACCAGTGTAGATTTCAACAGGTAAACCACATTCTCTTCTACGCTGGTGAAGTAACCTGAAAACAAAAATTAAAAGGGGGTGTAGGGATTAAAGCCAGTACCACATACATACTGCAAGAAAAAGAAAAAAAAAAAAAAAGAAAAAAAAAGAAAAAAGGAATACAAGCAAGTACTCAGTAAAGGACATATAACTGCCTAAACGGTGGCCTTCTAAGATCCATTCAAAATCCTTTTAATGGCAACAGGATCATAGTTAGATCAATGTGCTGCTTTGTAGTGCTGCAGATTTCCCCCTCCCCTCTATTTGCCAGGCATGTGAGATTGCAGAGTGCACTAGTCTGCATTAAGCTTGGTATTACTATCAGAGGTAGGAATCTAACCACTCTCTCCTTGGTCATCCAGGACTCTGGATAATGGTCGTCTTGTGTTCCACTCCTCCACTCCCATTCTTTTACCCAAATATACACCCGAAAAAGGACTTCATTCCAGAGCCCCTGTAGAAGCAGCAAGAAACAGCTCAGAAGCAGCTTTATTTGGTGTGGAAACTATCATTAATAGAATTTTTTTTATAATTGTAAGAGTGATGTGGAGGGAACATTTATCAGACGTGGATTTGTTTTAAGCCTGAAAGGTCATATTTGGAAGGAACTGGGATGAGTGACTTTGAACTGACCTGTCTTCCTCTCTGCCTTCTCTTCATAAAGACACTTTTCCTTCAGTCATATCAGTAGTCTTTGAAAAGCCAATATACTTCTTTTTTTTTTTAATTTAGCAAATTTACACTTATTTTTAGATTATTAACTCTGTCAGAAGCTTTTAGGCTTTGTGTGGTCTTTCAGCATACTGGCTGAACTGTAATTTAGAAAAGAGTTTTTCTATTAAGCTACTTTTGAATAAAATCCTACTCAATGCCTTTGAGATGTGAGCAGGCTCTGTATTAACTTAAAAAGTGTGTAGACCACATGCCTTCTGTTCAGATCCACATACAGGCACTAATTCAAACCTCTAGTTATAAAGACAGTTTATCTACTAACCTTTCCTTGTTTTTACAGAGGCAGTTAGATGAATTTTTTTCACAGATTAAATTTATTGTCAGCGGGAAGCAAAAAAAAACTCCTGTTGCCCATTTCGGCAGCAACAATAAATCACCCTATTCATAATTATTAAGCTTTGCAGGGAAAGCTGGTATGCAATGAAAAAGTTGGTGCTGCTGTGGACTTCAGCTAGGGCACTGTAGTTTCCATTAGCCTAAGATCTGTCCTTACCTGATGAAAATGCTAGAAGAATAAACAATAGCTTATAGTGAATTTTGGGAGTGGGATTTGACATATCCCAGTAAGTAGTCCTTAAGACACAAAGCTTTGTTTTAAATGGGCATTCAAATTTCAGTACTAATCACATGCCTCTTGGCTTCTAAGGATTTGACTAACAGGGCTGCAAACAATGGAACAATCATCAGTTTCTGTGTTCCAGCACCTACTCTTTGTAAACTAGGTAACAAAAAAACTTCCATGCCTTCACAAATATTTCAGACAAGGGTTAATAAAAAGATGACCCCAGATCTCATCACCTGAGCTGACAAGCTAAGAACTATTTACAATTGTGCATCTGTTATGAGCTCTCAAGAATAGTGGAGTATTCATAAATCTCTCTCACTTAAACACTTTAGCTTGAGCTCTTTCTTCATCATGAAAGGTGGAAATAAGAAATGGTATTCCCCTTGGCTTCATCTGGTGTCCTGCAAGAAAACACTCCTTCCGTATTTTGTGAATCTGCAATATGATCAATCCTCTACTTTCCTATAACTTAGCAGTAATTAAACAGTCATATTGATACTAAAGTCTACCATGTCATTGAGGCTATAAGTCAGCATCTGCTATCATGGAGCTATTATTCAATAGCTTACAGATTCAGGGCGAGCATGTTACATCAGTGACTCACATTTTGAAGATTTATGCATAATCACAAGGATCATACAGTTGTTTAAATAAAGACTATACTCATCACAAAATATCCACTTATGTGCCATAAGATTTAATACTTCATTTAGCAATAATCATTTTGTCTTTTTTTCCTCTCCCCAGAAATTTGATATTCAAGCATTCTGTTACATCTTGAGATGTAGACAGTTGTTCTTAATGCACAATAGAACTATGCTATTTAAAAATATATGGCCAAGCTTTCAGCCCTCCTTCAGCCTTCAAAAAAGAAAAGCACCTTGATAGACATGCGTGAAATTTCTCCTAGACGCAATGTCACTCAAGCTGCCTCAGAGGAAATAATTTATGCCCACAGTGTCAACAACCATGAGAAATTTAACCCTTCTTGAGACAGCAGAAACAAAGAAAAATGTTATTTCAGCATTCCCAAAAATCTTAAAAAAAAAAAAAAAAAAAGAAAGAAAGAAAGAAAGAGAAGTGGATCACAGTTCAGGGTCTTCTAACCCCAACAACAAAAAAATTAAAGTTAGGTAAAAACATGCACATTTCCTTGTTTTCTTCAAAATAGTTCAAGGGTAATAATCAGAAGTGCATTATTTCAAGTTTTAATGCTGGGAGAACATATGTCCTAAAGGGTTTTTTTCATGAATGAAGAAGGAAGAATGGACAAATAGATACAGAAAGACAAACCTGCAGAGAGAAATAGCTTGTTAGAATCAATGTATTTGTACTTGGTGCCATGCCGGTGCATTTATTTAAGGACTTGTGTTGTTTCCATTTTAAAGCAAACACTAATAATAGTTTGGAATTAAATCAAGGCTAAGCCTTTATTCAAGAACTCAGGCAAAATTCCTACCACAGAATGCTCATGTGTGAGAAGTTTTAGCATTTCTCTCATTTTAATTTTATATTCTTCTAAATCTATCTTTTACAAATGTCAGCATTACATTACAGCAATAAAAAACTGACTTAATTGGCCTGTTATCTTTGAAGTTCCAGAATGACACAGAAGGGCTGAAAAATGGATGTTACTAGATCCAGTCCTCTGCTGTGAGAACAGTTCAGACTTCTATGAATTATCAATTCTTTTTTTCCAACAAACCAATCATCATCTAACTTATCTCTTCATAAATCAGTTCATGACTGTTTCACATTACTATGCATATATGAGGAAAAAATGTATTAAAAGATGATGAACAAAATCATTTAAAATGTGTGTCACACAATGCACAAAACTGTTTAGCTGAACAAGATAAGCAGAAACTGGGAAAGAATAGAATGAAAAACCAGGAATTAACCTATATATGCAAAAAGCAAAAAACAGATTTCAACTCCAAATCAAAATTACAAATCTGTATTATCTCTGTGTTGATACAAACTTTGACTACTGAATCTTAGGTATTTGGCAGCTTAATACAATGTAACTCTAACCGTACCAGTTGCTGTTAAGATTGAGCAGTTCCCTCTACACAGCAATGTAATGAAACACCACAAAACTTCAGTTTGCATGTGTTTCACTAGGTGGCTAGTTACGGTTTGTCTGTCTTTTGGACATGTAATTTTTTATAGGTTACATATAGTGCATTTGAGAAAAAGTTAGGTGACACAGGTTCGCATGGTGTAAAAACATAAAGTTATAGTAGGAACAGGTATAGACTAAAACAATATTTTTTTGTTTCAGTTTTCATACATGCATTCATCTGATAAATTTTCCAAATGCTCATTGCATAGCTCAAAGAAATTCCTCTTGCGCTCACACTCATGAAGGGCTGCAGGGCTTCACTTGTGAAAACCATTACTTTGCGAACTCTACATACGACAGCAAAGCTCCCTGTATTTGCCAGGATTTTAGTTGCCTCATTACCCAGCTGGACCTTTTGGATGGTAGAACTTTATAGTTTGCCCAAAGTTTTAATTACTGTGGTACTGCTAATTGAATTACTGAATCCCTGGGCATTCCACAAAACCAGGCTCAGTTTTCACCACTGCATTCCATTAATCTTCTGATAACTTTTTCTGTCTGGATTATTATTTCCATTTTGCCATTCCCTCTGTTATCTTACTTTACCCTCCCATTCCAGTAAATTTTCATCCTATTATCTGTGGGATGGCTGGAAGATAACGGACACATAATGAGCGATCCAAACTAGGCAGCTGCAGGCTGTGCTAAGCTTGAAGGTCGTTTTCAGAGATAGGGAAGTTTGAGAAACTGAGTACTTGGCAAGAAATCAAAGAAGTTGGACTGAAAAGCAAGTAAAAGAGGATGTCAGCAAGGACACAGATGTTACAGAAAGAAGGCGCGTGGACAGAAGGCTAGCACAAATCATAGCTGAGTTACAAGCGCGTGAATTATTGCAATAGCCTATGGGAGCTGTGTTGGGGGGTGTGTTTATGACAACTATGTATAAATTGAAGTAAAGCTGTGTAATAAAGTGGCATTAACCTGATCATATTGATCGAATGCGTTGTGTCCGTGACTTCCGCGTCAATTATCAGTACTGGTGCTACTATTCTAATTTATAAACACTACAGAAATAAAAATTACTCCTCAGTCTCCCACTGAGACTGCTGCTTATTTTCCAGTGTTAATTACCAATACGGCATTTCAAAGACATCTTTAGGGAATGATAGTCATGATTAGGTCTTAATATAAAAATGAGTTGTCTAGAAATTTATCACAACTGAATTTTGCACTGTATGCAAGTATAACCAGTTGGAATGGATAACTAGCTCATCATGCACAGAAACACAGTCAGCAGAGTTTAAGAGAAGGAAAAGCCAAAGCAGCAAATCTCAGCTGCCACCACAAACCATGAAACCTAACATTATAACATCACGCTTTTGACTTTTCTAGCTAAGTGAAGATTCTTTTTGCATACTATTATCCTATTCCTGTATTAACGAATTTCTGCTCTTTCTTTTGAATGGGCATTGGTATCCTATCACATTAGTGCTTCAAGGCTATCTATTACACTACCACTTTCAAGTAGCTTCTCCATTCCACAAAAAGGAAGGATTCCAGCCCTTATGCACCTGATCAACATTGCAATATCGTGCTGTCTGAGTCTTCAAACTAAAGTTCACACAGAACGTAAGCTGCACTGTCTTGTGTCCACTTTCTTCTCCAGAGCTCTGTTCGTGCTGATTTTACATGTAAAACCTGTGTTCTGACTTCTCTGTTAGAACAAAATTCACAAAAGATAATACCCTCTCCACTAAGTAATTTGCAATAAGCCCAAACACAATCAATGTCTGTGCTAAAAGATTATAACAAAATATACCAGATATTGCTTCACCGCATTTCATTAGAACATTACTTCCGTTGAGATACTTACTTATACTCAACATGTGGAAATAAACATAGACCAAGCTGCTAGAACGTATCATTGACAGAATGATTGCTTCAATCATCAGTTTAGTTCACAGACCTCATAGCTTCTGGCTAAAAGTTCCTTTTCACTATATCACTGTGTCCATAATTTAATTCAGTCAATATTTATTGCTGCACTTCCACAGGGGAAATTAGTTTACACTACATCAACAAAATTTGTAGCAAGTAAGTTTATTAACATAGATTGGGACTGGAGTTAGTAAATTGTCTTGCAACATTTCCCACAAAATAATATTCTGCAATGCAGAAGAGAAGTGTTCTTTACCTTTAATTACTAGTTTATGGGGTTCAATTGTTACCTGCTTTTTTCTGTTGGCCTGTCCATGAAGCATAAACTATAGACAGAAAAAATATACCTTCTTCACTCAAATGAAGTCGCACGACATACCTGTCAGCATTTACAATGCTGCTATATAGTTAGTGTGCGGCAGCAGTCCACCATGCTTCAGAATCATTTCTCATAACCATTTGGGAAGTCTTTGAGGAACGTTAACATTTTGGCACTCCAGAAATTGATGCATTTGAGCTTTCTCCCTATACACAGCTTTACACGTATTGACACCAACTAACTATCCACTGCCTGAAACGCAGACTGAGACCACTGCAATGGAGCTATCATCTGTCAGGTATTTTTTCATTCTGGCAACAAACCAACAACCCTTTTTATAAATTCAGGTTTATCATTTCCAGTGTGCTGGCCAGTGAAGAAAAAACTAATTACCTGAACTTGGATTTAAAAGTTTCTCCTATACTTTCAATTGGACTCTGACTATTCATCTTCAATTGTTGCTTCGTATCGTGCCTGGTTTTCAACTGAATGTTTTCATCCTAGTAATTTGTGAGGCACATATAAAGAGCTGACAACACTTTAAGTGCTGAAGAAGCAGCAAGCCTTCCACTCTAAAGCCAGACACCATGCTTTATCTGTAAGATGATACGCATGATCTTTAGCAACAGAATTTGAAAAACGACACTCGGCCTACTGCACAAAGGCAGGCGATAGAAATGGTTTCATTCAAGGGAAGCAGGGCTTGTGGAAACCAGCCTATCCCTTTATCTTCGCAACAAATAGTCAAGGGGTGAAAAGGAGGTGGGGGAAAAAGATTAATTCTTTTGCTTACTTAATATTCTGCAGCCTACTGGCCAGCTTCTGTATACTCTTCACAGAGAACTTGCATCTCCTAAACTTTAAAAGAGACTAAAGACGTATGAAGTGAATACAAATCAGATTATTTCATTCAGATCCAAACCAAAGCAAAAGAAAAACCAAAAGCCTTAGAAGGTTCTGATCATTATCTAATAAGCACTTAGCTTCACTTTTCAATAATTTAGTGGACTCTGTATCAAGACAGGCTGCGATGTACCCAGAAGCTAACGAGACCTTGAAAAAGAAAAGCAAATCCATTGGCTAGGTGGGACCCAAGTCTCAGATTTAAACAACTTCTACTGCTTCAGACTTCCTTTCTCTCTTTGAGCAAGTCACTTCAGATTTTACCCAGGATTCACTGCAGTATTTAAAAGCTAAAATTCAACCATAAAAGTGAAATGCTTCAGAGGACTAAAGGAAGCTGAGACAAATAGAAATCATTCCATACGGAACCTGATCTTTGTCACATTGAAAGTCATTCACTCCAGGCACACAGGGATCCATGCAAGGTAAGCAGAAGAGCTTACCCTACAAAAGACAGCTTAATGTGATCAGCCTGAATTACATTAAAGAATACCATCTTCTTCCCCTCAGCCTTGTCAGACAAAGTCCTAAATGCCTGAATGACCCTTACCTAACAGAGGAAGATTGTCCTTCTTGTCTTTCAGAATCTAGTTCAAAACATGCTTCAAGGCATAGTTTATTAGTGCTAATACAGTCATTCATGGAGAACAGACAATAATTTAAAAGCTACCCTCACATATGTGCATTCTCAAAAATAAGGAGTATCGTACAGTATCATTCTTCCTTCTCTTGCAGCTTATTCCAGTATCAAATTCTCTTGGGCAACCATGGGATTCGCAAACCTCTTATTACTGTGCATATTTGTGAGCATCTCTCCTTTCTACCTCTTACAAAGTTTTTAACTAAGATTAAACTTTTAGAGGCTGCAAAAGTTATTCTCCTCTGAAGAATATCAAGTATCTAGATGGAGTGGGGTCCTGGGGTCCCTGGCTAGGTTCAGGGAAAGGATCAGAGTTTAGAGTTCATAACTGGAGCCGAGCTCTAAAAGAACTGCAAAGGGGCTGCCAAGTGCAAGTAAGGGCTGCTTGAAGAATGCTCCTGGGGTCTCCTGGCCTACTGATCAGCCCCTCAGGGTTAGAGTTACACTAAAGAAAAAGAGAAAGCACTGAAATAGATCTAGAGCATTGCTGGAAAAGTGCTGTCAAAGGAAACTGGGGCTGCAAAGTTTTCCTCTGTGGATTACTGGCTCTGTCAATGGAGTGGGGTCCCTAGTCTATGGTTCCAGCTAGGGCTCAGTTTAGGGTTGAAAGAAAAAGTGCAGAATTACCAGCTGAAGGTAACTCTGAAAGAAGATTAAAAGATACTTCTTTGTCCTTAGTGGACTATTTCATTAGATATTGTTACTGGTTTTATTGTCTTCCCCATCCTTTGTTGGAGAACCAGGATGGTATGGGGAGCATAATTTCAGTTTGCTAAAATTCATGGGCTAATACAGTTGCCATATGTTATGGCAGGGTCAGAGAGAGCAAGGAAGTAGTAGTGGAAGATGACTGTTACCTTTCACTTCTAAATAAAATGGCTGTCACAGAAGAGAATATATAATTTAAAAAAAATATTAAAAGGTGTTTACCACATTACTCTTCTGGACCTGTAAAACAACACCTGCCCAGACTCCTAGCTAGCATGCTTGCTAACCACGCTTCTCAGCCAGTGTCCAAATGACAATGTTGTATCTACCATTTGTGAACAGAAAAGCACAGAATTTGTCTACCGTGTGACTCAAATGTCAGGTCTTTTTCTAGTACGACATGGCTTGGTACAATCTGTTTAGAGCACTCTTACTCTTAGTTTTGCGTTAGGTATGAGAAATTAATGACTGAGAAGTAAGAGAGACTGAATCTTATTCTGTGTTCTCTAATTGTACTAAGAAAGATCATCATACATCATTATTACAGGGAATAAATATCTAAATTCCCTGTATGTTATTGTAAAAGAAATAATTTCAAGAAATAGAATAGAATAGACTATTTCAGTTGGAAGGGACCTACAACGATCATCTAGTCTAAGTGTCTGAGCAATTCAGGGCTGACCAAAAGTTGAAGCATGTTGTTAAGGGCATTGTCCAAATGCCTCTTAAACACTGACAGGCTTGGAGCATCGACCACCTCTCTAGGAAGCCTGTTCCAGTCTCTGACCACCCTCTCGGTAAAGAAATGCTTCCTAATGTCCAGTCTAAACCTCCCCTGGTGCAGCTTTGAACCATCCCACATGTCCTATCACTGGACACCAGAGAGAAGA